>NW_019265173.1:0-43216 GCF_002742605.1 Olea europaea var. sylvestris
TTTGATGATAATTTTGAAATTTTAATTTCAATTTTTTGGCTTTATGAGCAGAAAACACCAGTATTAACACCTCATAATTTTCACGTTGGAGTGCCAAGAATCCACGAACATATACCTTACTTTCAATAGTTACCATCTTACACTTCAATTCCTCCTATTTTACCAAATTCTATATTCCATGCTCGGATACACTGCAAAATGATAAAATTAGTTGAAAAATAGTTTTAATTGTAATCTATAGCCAACCAACAATTACTTTCAGTAGGCCACCCACCTCAATTTCTCAACTAATTTTTTCTTTTAATTTTTGGCTCAATTGTTTATTTAGTTTTAGGCCCAATTTTTAAAACAATGCTTTTTTCTTCAATATTCTTGTCATTTGAAAACCAGAAATAATTCCCCTCTTTAAACCCTAAATCTTTTCGCCCATTCACGAGCCATCGATCGTGCTATTGTCGACCGGCGGACCACTAGCCTCAACTATTATAAATTGTAAGTATTTTCATGTGTTAGCAACAAAGAATCGAACTAGTTGAGGTTTGAGGAGTTTATTTTTGGATGAAATTTCACATTCCATAACATTTTGTAAACAGTAAATTGTAATTGTGCAAAGCATAAGCATCACATTTAAATTGTAATTATTTTGGGAAATGTCGAAATGATGTGCAAAGCATCCGCAGCATGTTAGCTTTCATTGTGCAATTGTAAGTTGCTTATTGGGATTTTGGGAAAATGGAAATGTTAGCTTTCATTGTGCAATTGCCAAAGAATTGTGCAATTAAACAAAGTAGACTACTGGTTTCTGGTAATTAAACATTAAAATAAAGCTAACTTATAGGTAATTAAACAAAGCTATTTTCTGTGCAATTGTGCTTGATGGATTTGATTATTCTCAATTTATGTTTAGGGGATATTGAAGTATTTTGATTTTTATGTTTTTTAGATTTAATATGGAAGAAGACGACCTTCTGTCAAGAAATAAAGAAACTTGTTATCCTTTTTTTTTCAAAGAGCAACAAATTTGAGGGTACTCCAATTCCCACGGTGCCCATTCCTCCAATCTCAACTCTTGAAGTTGAACGGCCTTCATCTTCCAACTGTCGAGTACAACTGTACAGGTAATGTTATATTACGACTTTTCTTATTATATATAAATTTTATTCGTACATTAAGTTTTAAATTTTTTGAGTGCGGTGGCAAGTTACATTTCTGGGGCTGAAACTTGGGACTTCCCATGATTGTTTTATAAATTTTACTTGCACATTAGTTTGTTTCGGTGTATGCAATCGGAACTCAAAAATGCTTCTAATGTTCAGAAAATCAAAGCTGAATTCTTAATTCGTCAATTCATTGAAACTTGCTCCGGAGGAAAAAAAAAATAAAAATGAAAACATGATATTGTGCACGCGGAGGTTAATGAACATGTGTCTATAACAAGTGATGTTAGTTCATGCAAATGAAATGCTGGTTGAACATTTTCTTAAACCTATGTGTTGACCTCAAAAGGTGCGCCAACAGATGTCGGTCCCACCCGCGTTTGTGTGGGCGAATGTCCAACACGTGGACGGTCTAAAACGAGTGGTTCAAAGGGGCGTGGGAGTAGCCCGACGACGCGGGACGGTGACGTTCGGGATCCGACGGGTTGTTCGTGATCCGATTGTACAATAATTACCAACCGGTGCTCGTAGATGTATATGTAAAAGTGTATAAACTCGATTTACGTATTGCAAGTCACTGAGAGAGTTGAGTAAATGTAGTCTTTAGTATTGATTCTTGCATTAGCCTTTTGACATTATACAATTGGGGTATTTATAGTGATACATATGGAATGGGGGCCCTTGGATGAAGTGGCACGTGACCTCATCTCCTTGGTTTAAACGTCTGTTCTTAGGCATGAGATTTGACTCGCTAGCTTACGGCGCATTTATTGCTTGTGCAGGGTCTCCATGCTAGTGACAAGACTTGACCTTTATGCTTATGACAGACATTCCATCAATCATTCGAATAAGATCTGTGCAGGCGATCTCTTGGGAGAAGTGACCATGGAGGATGTTTCCTTGTGGTTGAGGCTCGCGCATTAACTTCGGGGCTTCGTCCATTTGAGGACCTCAGCTACAATTAAAAGCTTCCACGCCTCGGGCCATGGGCCTCGGTTAGAAGCAGTTCGGATATAACCCACATCGGCAATGTGGGTCATCTCGGCAGGAATGCCACGTGGATCAGGATGAGTGGGCCACTGGCCCAGGTGGGTAGGACAAGTGTGACAACACGCAACACCATGAAACATGAAAAAGATGGGAAGGAATTTGGAATACCTACAATAGTAGATGCATGTTTACTTAGATCAAATTGTGTCATTTTTAAGATTACAATTTATTCCAGCAAGGAGATAGTCATTTTACGAGTTAAAATTGATGTATGTTATCTATGACTCTACTGTTGAACTTCAGTAAATAAATAAATAAAAAAGAGCACCCTAAACTAGGAGTTAAACGGACTGAGTTGTTTGTTGGCTCTTGGTCCCATCTCAATCCATTGGCAACCTGGGTTCATATTGAGACGAATCATGAATCGAAATGAGCTCAAATTTTCACATGTTTCGTCTTGAGCTCTTGGATCGACTCATTTTCTGTTTATTTTTTTAGCTTATTTTATTAATTTCTTTAGAAAAATGAAGCTCATGATCTAGCATGCTGACTCGAGCTCTGGCTGTATTCACACAAGTCAAAGAGCACAGTCGAAGCTTGTTTGTGGACACAAGCGGAACTTGGCTAGCCCCGGCCCTAAACTAGGGTTGCCACACCTACTCTAAACTAACTCCTTATCAATGTTTTAAAAATCGGATCGGATCGGACCGGACGGTTCAACAGGAAAACCCGGAAGCCGGGTCCAAATCCGGTCCGGTCAATATCCTAAAATCTCAATATGAAAACCCGTCTAAAAAACCATCCAACCGGGCGGTTTATTGAAAACCCGTGACCCGGCAACGGTTTACGGGTTTAAACTTACCCAAAATTCCTCCAAAACTCCAGATTCCAGAAGACCAAAACCCTGATTCTTTTCCCTTCCAAATTCCAGCGTTTCTTTCTTGTCCTTCTCGTCTTTGATTGATTATTGGCTCGTCGACTTTGTCTCTTCTCCTTCCCCTTCCAAGGTTTGAGATTTATTGTTATCAATTATCATGTTTTATTTTAAACACTTTGATTTTGTCACTGTATTTCATTTTATCTTCTTAAAATTTTATATTTTCCTCCAAATTGAAAATTCATTATGAATTGATTTAGGGACAAGGTTATTTTTGTTTCATATTCTCTTGGCTTTGAATATTATGTTGAGTATTTTTTTTTTTTTTTTTCATATCTAATTTCAGATTTTGGAAAATTTGTTGGATTTTGTTGTTTGTTCTTCTTCTATATGATAAAGATTAAAAGCAGGCCAAACAAGCCAGCCATGTTGCAATAGAGTTCCTACAAATACGTTCGTAAGAGTAATTGCAATTTGCAAGTCATGAATGTTTTATTTTCCTCAGACAAAGTATGATATTAGTTGTGTTAAACTTGTCCAAAGCACAAAACTTGGTGCCCGAAGCTTGTTCTGTCATGACTCATGATGACTACATTTGTATGTTCAGTGTTCATGAATAAATATAATCGGTAATCAATTTTTTACTCTACGGGGTATACTTGTCTTCATTTATTATCAACCAGTTTTCTTGTCTTCATTTATTCGACAGGGTATACTTTACAGTGTTCATGGAAGAAAAGATTGGCATTCAATTCAAGAAGAGAAAAGTTTCCAATTATCTTGCTGACCCCCTTTCTATGGCTTATAGAAATTAACATTAATGACTTGGTGGAATTCATCATATTTTTACTTTTTTTTGAGATGTTTTGTGTGATAATCCATAAAGAACATTGATATTTTTTCCTTTTTTGAGAAGTTTACTTGGTTAGTGTTATGTTTTAATTGTATTAACATTTAATACTCGTCTAACTTTAATACTTTTATTTGCTTTTATTTAGGATAGATTGCAATAGTCAACCTTCAGAAAGTCATTCAATAGGTGCCGCACAATCGAGCCGTGCAAAGACTGACCGTGCATGAGAAGACTTTTCTTCAACTCATGATATTGACGGTAAAGCACGTTTCACATGTCTTTGTTGCAACAATAGCTTTAAAGGTGGTGGAATTAACAGAATAAAGTATCATCTTGCTGGAATTAAAAGTCAAATATCTCAACGTAAGAAAGTTACTTATGATGTTCGATTTAAATTTCAAGGTATTCTTAGGGATTTATCTAAAAAGAAACAAGATGCTAAAGAGGCTCATGATTGTACGTTTAAGGACAATTATATAGATTTAGAAACTGGAGGAGAGGAAATAGAAGAGGTTATTCAAGAAATGAATATATCATTAGAAAAGCAAAGACAAGAAAAAGGGAAGAGGAAAGCAAGTGAAGGTATTGAAACATATTTTGCTCCAAAGACTACTCCTGGATCTCAACCTAGTTGAAAGAGTGCTTTAGCTGGTAAACAAGCAATAAAGAGAGCCCATATGTCTTGGGCTAGGTGGTTTTATGATGTTTGCATTCCATTTAATGCTTTGCAATCACCTTACTTTCAACTTGCTTTAGATACCACTGCTGCAATTAGTCTAGGATTTAAAGGTCCTTCTCATAATGACATTCGCGTTAATTTGTTGAGAGATTACAAGAAAGAATGCCCATTGTTTGTTGACACATATCGAAGTCAGTGGATAAATAATGGATGCGCAATTATGGCCGATGGTTGGACAGATCAAAGACATAGAACTTTGATTAATTTTTTAGTATATTGCTCTTCTGGGATTATATTTATAAAATCTTATGATGCACCAGATGTAGTGAAAGATGCTCAAACATTGTGTAATTTATTTTTTGAGATAGTTGAATGAGTTGGACCTCGTAATGTAGTTCATATGGTAACTGATAATGCAGCAACTATGTGGCGATAGGGAAATTATTGCATGACAGATATGATCACATTTTTTGGTCTTCTTGTGCTGCACATTGTTTGAATCTTATTCTAAAATATATTAGTAGTATGCCTCACGTACATTCACTTGCAGTATGTGCTTTGAAAATTACAATATTTGTGTATAATCACACAATTTTTTTGTCTTGGTTGAGAAAAGTACCTGAACGGAGAGAAATTGTACGTCCAGCTATGACTCATTTTGCTACCATTTTTATTACATTGAAATGCATTTATGATCACAAACAATTATCGCAGAGTTTGGCAACAAGTAGGCATTTTACAAGCCATAGGCTTTCAAAAAGTGCAAATGGAAGACTCGTGAGTTCTATCATCTTAGATAACAAATTTTGGGAGGATTGCTTGATGATTGTGAAAATTGTGGCTCCTATTATAAGATTGTTACGAATTGTACATTCAGATGAAAAACCTTCATTGGTTTATGTATATAATGGCATGCGTAGGACACGAAAAGGAATCAAGAATATATTATTAAGTAAGAAGAGATTGTACAAACCTTCCACTGATATAATTAAAGAGCGATGGGATAAACATCTTCGCTACTTAACATACATGCAACAACTTATTTTTTTAATCCTGCTTTTATTTATGAAGAAGGATTTTGTCAAAAAATAGAAGTCATGAAAGGTCTATTCAATTTGCTTGAAATCAAAAGCATTTGTGGTGATGAGACAAAAGCAATGGGGGAGATAAGGATGTATCGAGAACGTGAATGGAGTTTTCGAAGGCAATCTGCATGTAATACTAAAAAATCATTACAACCTGATGAGAATTTGTATTTAGTTATTTATTGTTCATTTTTAATAGTTCTTAGTGCTTAAAACAAATTTCATTAAATTATGCAGAAGAATGGTGGAAATCGTGTGGATCTAGTGCTCCTACCTTACAAAAGATAGCTGTTTGAATTCTTGGTCAAGCAGCTTCTTCTTCGGGATGTGAAAGGAATTGGAGCGTCTTTGAACGTATTCACACGGAAAAAAAGAAATAGATTGGAGCATCAAAGACTCAACGATCTTGTGTATATTACGTATAATTTGCGATTAAAGAATAGGTATATAATCTTAAACTTTTTATCACATCAAGAGTTTATTTTAATGATTCATTTATTTGATATATTTTCTTTATCTAACTACTAATCATTTACAATCTTATAGACGATATTATAAGAAGAGATCTTATGATTCAGTTGATTATGAATGTATTGAAAAAATAAACTTTTGGATAGAAGAAGAAGTGCCACCACAGGATTTCGAGTATGAAGAATTAAATAATGCTATTTATGAAGAAAATGCAATTTCCAATGTCAATGATCATGAAGATGACAATGTTCAAGGTTTGCAAGTATAATAATCTAAACTTATTGTTTTTATCATTTTTTTTTTTAACATTAGTCATATACTTTTATCTATTATATTGGTTTTTTTTCTTAGATGACACTGAAAATAACGATGAGATGAATACTCAAGAGATGGGAGATTTAGACACGATGGATGTTATTCATCATTTTCGTGGTTCAAGTGATTGTAGAAGTGATCAAGGATTAAAGGCTTATGGATGAAAATGACAAAGACGAAATTTAACTATTTAATTTTTTATGTTTAGTACACTTTTTGGTTTCAATTATTACTTGACATTTTTTCATTGGTGACAGTTGATGTGAAACTTCTAAATTTTAGCTATTTAAGTTGTCATGTTATTCAATTATTGACGTTATTGTTTACTTTATGTTAGTGACTTATTAAGTTATTTATATTATTTAATTGGATTGAGTTGCACTTGACCTAATTGATTGTTTTTGTGATTTGATTTAAATATTTATAAGTGTGTGTGTGTGTGTTTGTGTGTGTATATTTTAATTATATAAAAGTCACCGGTTCGATCTTTTAACCCTTGATCCTTCCTCTTTTTCGGGCTGATGATCGGGTCTGTTTTTAAAACATTGCTCCTGATACAACATACATATTTGGCTAAACAATGCGGTTGCCCTTGAATTTAGGGGATCAATGGAGAGGATAAAATGATAAACTAATAAAAAATTGTAAATATGATCTAATCAATTTTTATTTATTTATTGTGGTTGGAGTATTATCGGTGTTTGGTAGTGAAATTAAAGTACTAGTTTGAAAGGCTCGTTGGAATTGATCCGCTACGGAATTTACATTATACGCAACAGAAGCATCTGAAGTACTAAACGGAATAGGTCATTTCTAATCAATTTTATTGTGTGCTGTTTAAATTTGTATCATAAAAAATTACACATGTATGTTCATCCGCACAAGAATGGCATTCTATGAAAAAATGTAAACATAATATTTATTATTGCAATCTTATGCCATTACCTGTAGTGTTTAGTCACTCAATTTCTTATTTCTTGGCTCGGAGCAAGAACATGAAAAATTGAAACTCAATGGCCGAAAATTTGGACTAGTTTTCGGGTTTGATGATATTGATCTTTTTCCTTGTGCAATTCTCCAGTATTAATCTTTTTACAAGTGAGACCAATAAAACACGGTGTTGAGATAAATTTTTTAAGTCTCATTTTTTAGGAATAAATTTTTTATATAGAGTTACTTTTTAAGAATGCGACCTAAAAAGTAAAAAAATATTTAGATTTATGTGCAAAACTATTTTATCAAAAGCATATGTAATTGAAAATGAGTTAGACAAAAAATAAATTTTAAAGAAGGGGGTTCAAACAAGGGGCACTTTTGGTTGGGCTTTCAATAAGTAAAAAACTTTTTAGGAAATTAAAAAGGGAAAAATTCATATATAAGGTGTATACTTGACTTCATTTCGCAATTGAGGTATAGAAAGTATATATTCAAATATCAGGTATATATATATATTTCTGTTACGTATCTTTCCTATAATCCCGCCTAGTTTCCATCAATAAAACGTCTCTATCGCTACAAAATCATCATAAAAAATAAAATATCCAGAGTAATTTCAATCCAGACACTGTTGAACCCTAATTCATCGACATTGATATTTTCGTGTAACAGATTTGGGATCGTCTTGGAGAAATTGACGTTTTCGCATAACAGAAATCAATCCAGGTATTGGTCCGATTATTGCACTCCTTCCTTTTTCGCAATTAGCATCATCAGATTAGTTCCGAATTTCTTCTAGACGCAAATTTTCAGCGTCCGTATCTATCGTAGCCACATATGTCTCAAATTCAATAATATTGTGCAGTGGAAAATGAACAACGTGTATGAGATGTGACTTAATTGAGTGTAAGCAGTCGTAGACAATATTGAATGTGACTGCTGTGAAAAAAATGTGACCTCAATTTGTTTTTGATTATTTGTAAGACATGTTACAAATGTGACCTGTGTCTCGGCAAAATGTGACCTGCATTTTTCCGTGTCAATGGTGACTTCATGTTATTGCATAAATTCTTATATAAAACTGTATGCACAGTATTAAATTAACCATCGAGAATGTGATGCTTTGAAGTTCAATTTTGTAGAAATGGTGTACTTGCATGTATGTTTGTTGCTTGGATCTCAGCCAGCTTTGGCGTTGGTAGACTGTGGATGCAGTTATATAAACCTTGTAAACATGATTATGTCAGAGCTCAGTTTGGATCCGACAAAGGTAGCAGTATCATTGAAGTATATACTCAACGACGATTTGCCTGCAATCAGGATAAAAAATGACAGCAACGTGCTTGCATACATTCTGTCGAAAGAAGTCGATCGTGATCCAGCTAAATAACCATTAATCATTGACATAATTGATGCAACAATACAGTACCCGTCTGACATGGTCACAGATAATGCTTATCGTAACAGTGAGCTTTATACGTTGCAGGATGTGGCCACAGAAATTTGCGAAGCATCAAGTAAACATTTAGGTCACATTTGTGATAATGAAGTCACGATTGTTTCTATAGCAGATGCTATTCAGGTCGAAGAAGGCAGGATTTTCCGTGATAAGGATATTTTAAAATTGAGCCTATTGTTTTTTGCCATATGAAACATGTTTGAGTTTATGGTTGAACGATCCGACAAGAAAGAATATGTGGTGAGGTGTTCTAATGAAGGATGTACTTGGATATGCCGATTGTCAAAATGGGGTAAAACGAATCTATTCAAGATTCGAAAGATTGGTAGTCACACATGTGCATCAAATGTGGTATTGGGGTCACACAGACAAGTATCAGCTGCAGTTGTGTCATCTAGCATCAAGTACAAGTACACATCGGCTGGCACCATATACACACCAAAGGACATATGCAGTGATATGCTACATACGTTTGGAGTATATTTGAATTACTCGAAAGCTTGGAGGTCCCGTGAACAAACATTGAAGATGATTAGGGGTGATCCGACGGAATCATTCGATAGGATACCAAGCTTCTTCTACATGATTCGACAAAGAAATCCTGGTACGGTCACAGAGTTGGAGGTCGATAGTCACAATAGGTTCAAGTACTGTTTTATGGCACTCGGTGCATCAATACAGGGGTGGCAACATTGTAGGCCCGTAATTGTCGTTGACGATACTTATTTGAATGGTCATTACGGAGGTACTCTATTCACAGCATGTACACAGGATGCAAATAATGGCATATTTGTTCTTGCCTTTGGAGTAGGGGATAATGAGAACGATAAATCGTGGAGATGGTTTTTGGAGAAACTGAAGAATGCATATGGGCACAGAAAAGGATTGTGTTTTGTATCGTACCGTCATGGCAGTATAAAGAAAGCAATAAAACAGGTGTACCCGGAAAGTTGCCATGGTATCTGCTCGTACCATTTGCTGCAGAATCTCAAATCATATTATGGGAAATCAGGGCAAAATATTACGCAGGCTTTCAATTCGGCTGTCTGGGCTTACACATTAGAAGAATTTGAATACAACATGCAACAACTAGACGCAATGAATGATAAGATTCTTGATTACCTGGTACTGTACTGATTACAGCACTGCATTATCACATGCAGTGAAGTGGTCACATATATCCTTTTATACTATTCTCATACTACGATATATTTTGGCAGGATGAAGTAGGCCCTGAAAAGTGGTCACGAATACATATGCCGGCAAACAGATACTCTACAATGACATCAAACATTGTAGAATCAGTAAATGCGGTCACAAAGGCAGCTAAGAATTACTCCATTGTATTCTTGCTGGAGTCATTGTGACAAACAGTACAAAATTGGTTCTGTAAACATAGAGACGAAGCGCATGAAACTTTCACGATGCTGACTAGCAAGTTCGAGAACGTCATGAGGAGAATGAGTTCAGAATTAAGGAACTTGAGGGTAAGGTTCTTAGGTATCTTGAAGTTCGTGTATGTGGACTAAACAGAAATATGCATGTGATTATATCATAGGTGTCTGTGACATGGAATGTACGTATGTGCTTATGTGTCCAAATATTAATTTCATGTGACCACTAATTTACATATGTGACGCTATGTACTTTGTTTGTCGTGCTATATAATTTGTTACTAATGCTAAACCTGTGACCTGAGTATGAAGTCCTGTGACCTGAACATACCATTGTGCACTGAGATATGAATGTCTGTGACCTATTCTTTTTTGAGTTTAAACTAACACATAACATTGGTGCTATTACACTCTCACAGGTATCTCCTTCCAACCAAACAGTGTTCTCCGTGAGCGATGAAAGGTCCACATTTGTTGTTGATATTGAGCAACGTACATGCACTTGCAGGATGCTGCAAGTCGATTTGATGCCTTGTCCACATACATTAGCTGTAATCGCACATACAAAAAGGGATGCATATTCTTACTGTTCCTATTATTACACAAAGGAAGCATATGTAAATGCTTACGAAAGTTCGGTATATCCCGTTGGAAATCCAGGCGAGTGGAGAGTGCCTGATGAAGTAGAATTCCAAATTGTTTTAGCTCCTAACCAAAAGCGGAGTTCTGGTGCATATTTGTTCCCAACATAAGGTTTGAAACCTTTGGTAAATTCTTTATTATATTTTGTAAGATAAACTTTTGAGGTTTTGGAAATTCTTTCCAAATCTGGCAAGAGAGTTTCTTGAAACTTGGATGGGAGGTCTCTGAACCCAGAAACCAAGTCATCTTCATCATCTTGATCAATCCAGCTTGGTTGTGACTGTTTTTGGGCCTTCTTGGGCTGAATTTTTTCTGGGTTTTTGGATTTGGATTGACTTAGGCTATTTTCCAACTGGGCTTTGGTTTTGGTTTCTTTAAGAGTAATGGTGGGCTTTGTTGTTTTGTTCTTGGGTGATGAGCTCAGTTTGTTTAAATCTGAAGATTTCTTGGTGGAAAGTGAACTGGTCTTTGTAGTCGTAGAATTTGAGGTTTTTGAAGTGGAATTTAGTTTCTTGAGCTGGGATTTGATTGTGGGTGTAGAACCATCAGATGTGGATTTAATGAGCTTGGTTTTGTTCTTGGTTGAATCAGAAGGAAGGTTAATAAGCTTGGTTTGGTTCTTGGTTGAACCTGTAATAGATTTACTAACCTTGGCTGTGTTTTTTAAGGAAGATACTTTGGTGGAAGTACTTTTCTTCTTAATAACTGGTTCATCTTCTTCTTCTACCTCTAACATTGATCTTCTTCCTCCAAAACTGTTTGGTTGGTATGCAGAAATGAATGTTGAACAGAAGAAAACAAAGAGAAGCAGCAGCAAAAACAGTACCTTTTTCAGACTAAAACCTTCTAGTGGAGCCATATGTACTGAAATCTAGGTATTTTTTCTTTGAAGAGCTCTGTCTAATGAGACTTTTCAATTGGATCTATATTTCAGAGAATGGCATTTATTGGGATTTGAATACACACGTTTTAGTGTGTGAAACTCAGTGAAGTAGATGAGAAGACTTTTAATACAAAGCAAGATTAGATGAGTCACATGGTGATGGAGCCAGGCAGGCATACAAGTATTCTATTTCTTACGCGGTTTCACCTTTCTTTAAGTGCCTGACTATGTCTTCATATAGTCACTGATTTTGGCCCATAGCAAAACATTTCAAAACGAAGTATGTTATAGTGTCAACTAGGTCAGCTGAAGTAGTTTATTTAACCCACCGACGGCCACTCATATGAAATATATTCATGCTACTTTTGACTTGAATATTAATGTGGTCAAATCAAAGTAAACTTTATCAGTCCGTTTGATTTGGATTAAAATTTAATTTTAATTTAAATTAAAGTCAAACAATCAATATTAATCATATTTTTTATGAGTCCCACAACTTTTTAACCACATATTTCAAAAACTTCTATCACAATTTACTAAAAAATCTAATTTTAATCATTACCAAACACTCTATATCATGAAAAAGTTCTACACAGTCCAAACAGTTACTTATCACAATTTTTGTATAATTAGTGTTTGCGTAAATTAATTATAATAGATTTATTCTACAAATAAATATAATCTAGCAGGATTGTTCTTACTTTATAATTGTATATTATTAGGACGGTTAATATGTAAAATTATAAATATTATCAATAGACAGAAAAAATTTAGGTTGGCTAATTATTATTAACTTTAAATTTTGCTTGCCCTCAGTTATTATTTACTTCAAGTATAAATCATTACACTTGAATGATATTAATATAAAATCATGAATTTTGTTATTTTTACATAAAAAAAGTACATAAATGGTTATCAAAAATGACGTTGAAGGAAAAGATTAAATGAAAAAAGCTGATTGTATTTTACTTTTATAAATAATAAAATGTCATGTGATATTATATTATTTATTATGTAAAACTTAATATACGTATTGTAAGATCCTAAAATCATATATCATAATTTTATTTCATCTAAACCAATGGTCAAGATTAATTAGCCATGGCGTGGAGGTCAAATTTTGACCACCGGCATGGGGAGTACACAAAAACAAGTGATGTACAATCCGGAAATCGTGCCCCGGGAAGTAAGAGACGGGTAGTTGACGTAGTTGACCACAGGGCACTAAAGTTGTGAGCTTTGATGGGCGCAAAATCAAACGTTAGTGGCATGGTGGGACCCATACAACCGAGCCAAGTTGGAAACCCCATAAATTAATGAAATCAAACAAGGAACATATTTGCACAAAAAGGATTTTTGCACACAATGGTCCCTACAGTTTGCCCCTTGTTGCGGATTGAAGACCTATCTTTCCATTTTTTAGCAGTGAAGTCTCTATTTCAACCTTTCATCATGCAAATGGTCCTTTCCATCCCATTTCTCCATTATTGTGTCGCATACAATTCACTTCCCTAATTTCAAAAATAATATTTTCGACTCCTCATTTTAGTGAATCATTTTCTGCGTAAATGTTGAAGGCCAAATCTCCCTGTCATTTTCTATGCATATGCGGTGTGTCTACATATATTAATGTATGAAGAGCATATCTGAAACCCAGTTCTCTGTTCGTTGTGGATTAAATTGGCCTTTTTACATAAATATATAACCGATATCGTAAGAACAAGTTTGAATCTGCACCTTCTGCAACTACTTTAGACGTCGTCACTCCAGTTGCAACAATTTCAACTCCAGTCTCCATTTGATCTGTAGGTCTTTCACATGGTGTTTGCTTTGGTGGTTTCTCCTTCATCACCTCCCTTATTTAGTGTTTACATTGGTGTTGTTTCTCCTTCATCACCTTTCATACATCCACATGCATCTCCCTTATATGGCGTTTGTAGTCCATTCCTTACATTACTAATGTACCTAGAAGGTCTTTGACTCTTTGCTTTCGCTCGTAGACGAGTAAGAAGTTATCCTTTGCATTGAACTGGTCTGTAGTTGGTTGGTCTCAAGGATGGTTTTGTGAGAAGTCAACCTTCACATCTCTTTCAACAGGGTTTATATCTCTTTCATCCCTTTGACTTTGGGCCGGGTCTATTACTTTGCACCTTGTCCTCTTTTCCCCGCTAGATTCCTCCATTAACTTTGAAGATGGAGTTGTAAGAAACCTCGGTGAGGTAGATTAGGAGGCATTTGCATGTCTGTTTGTGCCTGCATTTATTGGAGGAGAAGCTGCATGGTGGAGTTCTGCTCCGTGATGCTCCTCATGTTGGCGCCAACACCTGCCACTTCTCTAGTAAGGTGAGCAGCAACCATTCTCCCTCTCTTGTGGTGAGCCCAACGAATGTGGATTCAGGTCAATTGGGCTTCATTCTTGGAGACACCTCATATCACTCTTTGCATGTTATGTCGTTGCCTTAACTCCCGCTCATTTTTGTCAAGACACATCTTTTTCTTCAAATGGGGATTTCCTTGGGTTGATTTCTTGGGAATTTCTTCTTGTCTTTCTTAAAAAAGAATCTTAAACACACTATCCTTTGTTTCTTTAAGGAATGAAGGGCCGAAAATAAAGCTTTTGTTGAGCTTTTCTTCGAAACTTCTATTTATTCTTTTTTTAAGAACATCACTTTTTTTCAAATATGAAGGAAGTTAGTTTTCTAGTAGGCTTTTTGCTCTTGGGATATGCTCGTGCTTAAAATATACTTTTTCACATTTTGTGTCAATCTTTTGACTTCAAAATTTGGCAAGACACTTGGCCAACAAATCTCGGTACCACTCTCTTCTACACACTAGCACAAAGCATTAGTGCACGTGACCATATCTTAGGCAGGCAGCTACAAACACTTCAACGGTCACATCTAGTCAACGATGGAAGATATTTTGGGAGTGAAAGAGATAATGGATGTAAGTAACAGGATTCAAGTTGAAGATAAAATACCAAGTTCTTGCAATATATTGTAGATGTATGAAATTTAATTAGATTGAAAGACAATAAGTGTGAGCTTTTATAGAAGGAAGGAAGAAGTTGTGTCCATTAGATGATTGACACGTGGTGTCATCTCAAAGGCTCATGAGTCAGACTTGATAGGTGTCACTCCCAATTGTTCTAGGCCTGTGGTGATCTTAAATGAGATAGAACGTATCCACCTTACGTCATAGATTTGTCATATGAAAAGTAGGTTGAAAAGCCGACTAATCACAAAAAAATCTTTGTATATATATGAAGTGAAGTTGACTAGTAAGTGTCAGACTTGCATAATATCTTTGTACCAAAAATCGCTTAGTTGAAGTTACGTTTGTTGAAGATGTCTTATGAAGTGACAAGTGTGTTTTTACACACTTATTTAGTTCACAAATATGACTCAATTATGATCAAAAAGTTTAAATTATGATTTAATTCTATGTAATTATGTTTTGTAAGACTATATTGATGAATGTGGTGAAATTCAAAAGAAAAGAAACGAAAAAGAACCAAAAAGGAAGAAAATCCAAAGTATGAGGACTAAGTTACAACATTTCAATAGTTGATTCGGATCACAAAATGAAGATTAAAGATGTTGTGGGTTCAATTTGATGCAATTAAAAGTCAAATGGTTGAAAATGCCAGAGAAAGGACTTAAAAAATCAAAAATCGATTTCGAGGGCTAAAATGCAACATATGGAAGAAATTTTGCTTGGGCGACAGCCTAGTTATAAATACCGGGCGATCGCCCAACATGATTTTTTAATTACCGAGAAGAAGTTCTTGGCCTGAGTGACTGTCCGAGTTTTGCCTGGGCGACAGCTCAAGCTAATCGCGGTGAAAAAATCTGGTTTCATTTTCTAAATGAAATTCTTATGGAAACAAATATTGGGTAGTCTTTTAAAGCCGTAGGGACGTCCAAAAATATGGACCACGCATTATACATTATTTTGGGAGGATTTGAAGAGAAAGAAGAAGGAAGAACAAGAAAATTCAATCCAAGATTCAAGGTCTCACTTCAAGAATTCAATAGGGTGATATCTTTTCTTGATTTTTATTGTTTTGTTGTGTTCTTCTTCCCATCATGCTAGGTTAGAAAAATCTATACTAGAAGATCGATCAACCTTGTAATGTGATAATTAATTCTTTGTTCCGTATTTTGACATTAAAACACATATTGATTGTTTTAATGATTTATATGCATTCAATTGCCTCCATGATTAAGGCCTCGTAATTGTGTGAGTTTTGGTTGTTTGTTTCATCTATTTGAAAGAAGATGAATGAATTCGACAAGGTATAAATCATCGTAGGGTCCGATAAGGAATAGAAATATATCCTTATACTTTACGTGAATCACTAAGTACTCACAAAACTACGTGCATTCTCGTATATTTGCATCCGTCATAGAGATATGGTTGGTGGTGTATGAGAATATGTTCAATTCATTTCAAGAGAGAGTGTTGGATAAATTTAAGAGTATTGATTCTTCAAAATGTCATCGTGTTGTCAAAGTGTGGAATTAAAGTTAAATTGAACATTACTTGGAAATCCGTGATTCTAACATATCTCACATTCATTGAATACATTTAACTTGCGTCTCAAACATCCATTTGTATTTTAGTTAATTTAAACGTTGTGCTGCATAGCATACCATCCAATTCATAATATTGATACTTTAGCTTAGATTTAGGATTTCTTAGGATAAAAACTCATAATTGATCATTTAGATTCAGTTAAGGCCGAGATAAATACAATTGAACTACTTAATTTTTGTGGGACGATATTTGGACTCTAGAAATTCACTTTATTACTTGTTAACGAATTGTACACTTGCGGTGATTTAAATCGAAAGAAAATATTTCGTGAACATGAAGAAAAGGTTTGATGCTTTGAAAATCTACTGTAGTAACTTGTGGCTCCTAATCTTGAACATCACGCTTTGAATGAGGTGGTCGCTTCGGACGAGGCATCTTAATCACCTAGCCCTTTTGCTCGATCGCTTTAGTCTGAGTTTGAGAAGGCAAGGTAGTGTGGAGTGCGAATCTTGCATGACTTCTTGCTCTTTCTTTATTGACTGTCATGTGGCATGTCTTGTTGGACGAGGCATTATAGATTTCATCAATATTAAATAATAAATACACACTAATAAAACATTATTTCGCTTTCAATCAACAAGGGGAGCATGGGTAGTTAATTCAAATAGGACCCACTTTAGGTGGAGGGATCGGGTTGAGTAGGGTTGGGACAGGTGAAGGGACCAAAAATTGTCCTTTTCTCATTCTCAATTAATGAGGTATGCTAATTGCACAACATTGAACTTTTGTATTAATGAAACCCTCTCGATCTAGAATTAATGTAGTTGTACAAATTTTGTTTACAAATAAGTGTTGACAAGATCTAGGCAATTGATTTCAAAAACTATTTTTGAAATTATTGGCTTAGAATCAGCAAATAGTTTGTCAATCTAGTTTGTACAAATAACATGATTTTTCGATCTATTAGGGTGATAAGACAAGTTCATGGACAGAGTATATTCCTACTTCCTACACACACACACACACATACATTCACACACATATGTACATAAGAAAGAAAGTACTCCATGAAGAAAGAACCTTGAGAGATGCACATAGAAAAATATGAAAAGAATAAAGATGATAACACTGGACACAACATGGCCACTTTCACAGATGCCTTTACAAAAGCCATGCATAATTTCACATTGATTTATCAAACACACTTTTTTAATTATTGAATCTTCTTTTTCTTTTTTCTCCTTTTTTGGTAGAATTGAGATTCACTTCATACTACAACTTTTAATCCTCTCAAAATTTTCACTGATCAATTTCATCCAATCAAACCTTGGCTCCAACTATTAATTTTCAGCAAAAGGATGAGGGGCTGCGAATTCGCCCATTGTAAGTTCAACACATATTAAACATACGTTAGTGTGCATTAGTAATTCTTACGCTCTAAGCCCACATTTGTCTACTATTAAATAAAAAAATAAATTTTTGAATAGAATATTTGGAGAATGTGTGGTTAAAAAATAAGAAAATATTTTGAACTTTAAATTAAAATATTTTATTGTAAGAATGTATGATTGAAAATAAATTTTAGAAAAAAATTAAAATAATAATAAACAAATAGGGCCTGAGATTCAATACCAAGACATAAAAGAGTAGATAAATGATTCTTCAACTGGTCATGAAAGTCAATTAATGGTCAAACTTTGGTATCCTAACCTGCTGACCGATGGCCACTAAGCACCTGTTTCGGCTCATTTTTGTCTTTTCAGAAAAAAAAAATTAATAATAATAAAATAAAAAAAATCTTCTTTTTACTTTCTCTTTATTTTCAGTCACAAATTCCTCAATAAAATAATATTATATGTAAATAAAAAAAAATTTTGTTTTTAAATCACATATTCTTCAAAAAAAATTAAGACTTCAATACACATTTTTCCCTAAAATTTTGATTCTAACGTAGCCTCAAAAGAGGCTAAATTTAGTTTAAGATCATAAAAAATAAAAAAAATAAAAAGTTTAGGTTATGTTTGGAATTATTTGATAAACGATTTTCTTTTTTCAGTAGATAAAATTTAGTTGTAAATAATTTTATGGTATTTATAAATTCATTGAAATGTGCGATTGAAAATAAAGTGGACAAGGTGCCTTTTTGTGCCGTTTCCTCCAACAAAAAAATTATAATAATGTTTTTCAATTGCAGTTTAACACTCCACCGGACACAGATTTATATAAATAGTTTTTTCAATCAAAATCAAACATGAATTTCAACCATATATTCACAGTTTCTACTCATTATTACTCAAAAATTTATGGAACCACTACTATTAATTTTTAAAAATTATTTACTTAAGTTTGTCGAGGCATAATTAAATACTTATGTAATCCCTGTTTGGTTTAGCCAAAAAAAAAAAAGGAATTTAAATTAAAATCAATAATTAATTTTAATCACATATTTTGTAAAATTTATAACTTTTCAATCACATTTCATCAATTTTTATTTGAAATTTATTTAAAAATCGATTTTTATCTAAATTAAACAGGCGTAATATTTTAAACGTTTTTAACGAATTTACTTGACAGGATCACTGTCATTTGTCAATTCATATCTTACCGACAAGTTGGTGGCCCATCTTGTTTTTATGGAACTAATTTTGAACTTAGAATAATAGCATCTTACAAGGGCTTCAAACATTGGGCCGGGTACATATTGGTTTGAATAGTTGGGCTTCTAATCTATGTCAGCGTGAGGTAACGATGACGTACAAAAACTCTTTTTTTGTATAATGTCCACATCTCCATATCCATATGTTTACACTGCAAAAATAATTACCTGCTATAGCGGGGCGCCAAGTTTGAACAGGGCCACATTCAAAGCAGCACAACTATTATAAAAAGAATAAAATTTCGTGTACATTCTATATATGACAACTTGGATGACATTGTGTGCAAATTCAAAAATACTTTGACGAGAAATTATGTTGAATTCAAAAACTATCTAATCATGTGCCTACACGCGACACAATGTCAACAATGATATCAAATAAAATATACAAATAGCATGATTGTTATAAAAATAGTAGACATTTTAAATAACAAAATGTTAGTTAAAACGAATCGCTCATATCGTGTGGAATAATACGCAAAAATACACAAGTGCCTTGGATTGATATTGGTAAAAATATACATATCAAATTGGGTTCTTGGATTGTGAATATCAACCTTCTTCCTTGATGATCGAGGTTTTGACCAAGAAGCAAGTACAAAATGGAGTGAAAAACAAACAATTAAAAGGCAAATGATTCAATTTCGATTTGTGATTTCATGTAAGTTTCATTATTTGAAATTCGATTATAATCCTGCAAGCATGTTTTGCACAAAATAATAAATTTAAAATTTTTAAGTTTTTTGATATGCTGGTATAATTTATTAAAATATTAAATTAAAATAAATTAAAAATTAAAAAATTATTTAAGAAAATCAAATCATTCCTGTCCAAGTTTTCTAGTTAAATATCAAAAGTTTCATTTAAATTAGTATTTGTTATAAATTAGAAAGAAAAGATAGAGAATAAAATGAGTCCATGCTCTTGTGTTTACTTATTGATAATATTTATATGGAAGAATTATGACTGCAATTCCACAATAGTCATTCATTATTAATTTACCAATCCCCTATAATGACTATCTACAAAACAAATGCCTCATTAAAAACATTGTTTTGAGAGAAACTCAAACGAAAAAAAACTTACCAAATAAAGGGAAAATTTACAATTAATTATGGTAAATGAATTTAGAGTATCAAGTTGTTGCCTCATTAAAACATTGTTAAAAAAATCCAATAGGATAAAACTTTAAGAAAGGAAAAAGAGTATATTTACTTCCCATGATATTGATAACTGAAAATCTTTGAATCAACACATACCAATATCTTGTACTAATTTCTTGAAAATAGACTAAGCAAATACATTTGTGAATTAGTTCGGCACTATAACTTGAAGTAACTTATTGAACGTTGATGACACTAATTTTCTGAAACTCACTCGTATAAGAATTTTAGAGAAATATACTTTGTAATGTCTCATACTGTCATTTGATTAAGCTTCTTTTGAGTTGTAGAATACAAGCTAGTACATTGTCTTCATCTAATATTGTTAAACTATCTTTTGTTAAAATTAATTTGTTTGATACTTGGATGTGATGTGTCTTATTCCTCAAATATACACAATTTGTCTCATGAATTGCAATAATTTTATAATGATTTGTAAATATTATTGTCAAGGTTTATTTCATGAAGAGATAGCATGTACTTGCATATGATCTAGATTTTTGTGAATAAAGTAATCACGTGTGAATAGTAATTCTTAGGAAACGAAAAAAGTATATAACACAATCAAATGTCTTTGAGTCAATGTAAAATTATGTCTTATAAGGAAATTTGCAAAAAAAAGTTATGTATCGTCGAGTGAAATTTGTAAGATAGATTAATGCTTCAATTGCATTTAGATATGGTACTTTAAAATCAAAAATTTTTCTCATCTTCAAGTGAGTGAATTGGATTTTTTTCTCATCAAGTTGAACAATCATAGGTCATGCAGGCGGAAATACTTTATTTGTATAACAAACATATTATTATTATTATTATTATTATTATTATTATTATTATTATTATTATGAAGATTGATGAACATATAGTCACCATGAAAAATATTCAATTTTCAACTGTAGACAGAATTTAGATTTTCTTAAAATTTTCATCTAGAATATATTTTCCAAATAATTTTCTGTTTTATTAAGCTATTCAAGAGTTCATATTGGATTTATATCATAAACATAATTGAGACAATTATAAATTCAACATCCTTTTTTTGATGAAAATATTCGGATAAACATCGTCATTTTTATAATCTTTTTTAACAAATATTCCTAAGGCAATTAAATGACACACGTTTAAATGTTTTAATCCGTATAATGGTATTTACAGTTTGATTGAAAAGATAGTTATGGGGAATGAATGATATATTCCGCACTTTAAATAATTCAAGGATTTTAACTTATATATCACTATCATATAGATAGGCAGCAATCTATTCTAAGACATGTAAATCTTTCAAACACACAAGTGTAATGACGTTCGTCACATGAAAATATTTTACCTTCCCTTCAATCTTTTAGAGATTTTCTAACAACAAATTTATTTACATCCTACATGGGTTACATTTAAAATGTTTGGACTAGATGTCTGATCTCTTTGCTTTACTCCATATAATTCAATTTTGTCTGCAACGCTTCTTTTCGTTTTTGCCCAATAATTTCTACATCGCATTACTTAACAGACATTGCTTCAATATCCTCTCTAACATAAATAACATTGATTGTAGCGAAAATTTGCCAAAAAAAATATTCTTAACGATTTCATTTAATATTCCATATTAACATAATATTATTGAGATCTCTTTTATTTAGCAAAGTTCAGGTACCTAAACCATTCTGGGTTATTCGAATAGTTATGTCTTATGGTCTCTATAAGGTTGTTACTTTAATAGGGTCATCTTAATTATTTGCTCAAATTTTCCATTTGACAAATACTTTTTGTATTTGGAACTAATTTGTCTTAACTTGTTTCGAAACGTGCTAAGTTTACTAGCTTTAATAACATGGATGGTCAATTAGAACATAAATTAAAACTGGAGCTTTTTGTTTCGTGCGGGTAGTCTCTAACAATTAAAAAGGGATCAGACGATTGTGTAGGAGACAAACCTCTTGAGACAAAGTCTCAAAAAGGGGTGTTTTATTGGCGATGACTTTACAATTGGAACTTAAACAAAATGCCTTAAAGGGGCGCAAGCACACGAGTACTGAAAATAAATATTTTAAGTCTAAACGAAGGAATTGAAATTATATATTCTCTGTTTGAGAGTGTTTGATTCGGGGTCCTTTTCTCTATGTCTTTTCTTCCTTTTATATTCTTTTGATACTCTCTTTGTGATCAACCGCTTAGAAATCGCTTAATTGCTTTATAACTGCCCACTTTCTTCATGGTGGCCAACTTATCGTGGAACTGCCGTCTCTAACTGCTGCCATTACTCTTTGTCATTCAACCGTCCTCAACTGAACATCCTTGAATCGTGGAATGTGATAAGATTACCCAATAACTGTTTCGATAATTGCACTTTTGGATAACCATAACATCTTATGTTTGCTAAGATCCTGGGCGATTCGAAAGTTTGGGCGAGAACAGGGTCATAACTCTGGGCAACTGCAAGGCACTTCATTCGCTCAGATCATGGGCGTCTTGTAAGTTTGGGCGATGGTGTTACCACGTTCGTGGGCTTCCACTGCATTCATTAATAACTCTATTTGGGCCTTTATCCTGAATTACCCAATTGGATTTCATTCTTTGGGCTATTTGAATTGGACTGCACTTTTAACATGTCAACAATTACCTCCCAATATGGCAGAATTAATACCAATTATTAATCTTTGCCATATTCACTTTTTGTTTCCCAACAACATTTGAAATTCCCAAGAATTTCAATCATCATTTTCTTCCATAGCCCGAAAAGGTGTGACGTTGCAAACCCTTATAACCCCCAAATACACGCCATTTCATCGCACTACTAAATCACGCCTCAGTGCTTCGCGCTTCTCTCTCGCAATATTACTGTTTATCTTCTTGCTTTTCTGCTACGTTTCTCGAGCAAACTTCAACAAAGCTTTACTTTGTTCCTAATGGCTGCTTCACAATCCCAATCTAGTAACTCTTTCAGTTTCGAAGTCTTCCAGAAACTCTTCACTCGGCCATATATAACTCCTAACTTTCTTGTACCAGCCAATGCCGAACTCAATGAGTTCTATCTAGGTCTCTCATTCAATAACGCCGAGGCCGTCGAACAAGTGGTGGTGGGCCAGCTGTTCCCTTATACTCAAGGCCCTCCGTTTCTAAACTCTTTGCCGCTGAGGCCGCTTCGCGAAAGAGGTATTCGCACTTGGCCTAAATCTGATGTTGTTTTCTGTAGATAGCATGCTCGCCTTGTGGACCATGGTCCTACCAAGGCAATTTTTGATAATGCTAGGATTTCTGATTTGCTAGAAATCTCTCTTCAACCCCCTATTTTTGATTCAGCGCTTTTCCCTATTGCATTAAGTTTTTTGTCCTTTGAGTATAATACTTTTATTTTCCCTCTTGGTCCCATGTCCATTACTTTAAGGGACGTTGGGGCCTTAGTAAATTTGCCACCTTTGGGTGATACCATTTTCCCTGATATTTTGATTCATGGTATCGCCCCAAAATTTGACAAAAAACTCACCGGGTCCTAGTCAAACCTGCAAGGCTGTTATAATCACTCGAGCGCTGAGCCTTCTCATGCTGAGCGTGTGGCCTTTCTTTAGATTTGGCTTTGTAAATATATTATGTGTGTGTCAAGCCTGAAACCTTCTATGAGCTATTTACCCATAGCGCACGAATTGACGCGTGGTAGGCCTCTGAATTTGTGCTCTTTCTTTTTGGCCGCCCTCTATAGAGGCATGGCTTCTCTCCAATTCCAATTGAAGAATGGTGCATCTCCCATTGGCAGTGGGCCTCTTTGGTTCACTCAAATGTGGTTGAGAGCCTATTTTCCATCACTTGGTGCTCTATCCCTTTCCCTTCATTCTGCTAGTTGCTATGGACTAGCTATTGACCCACTGAGCCCTGTATATATGTCCAAAAGGGATATTTTTTCATTCTTTTATACTTTGAATTCAATTCCTTCTTTCTTTCATTTTCCTCCCTTTTTAACTCCTGATTATATGCATCCCCCATCTACCCTGGACAATGCGAGCACCTCTCTGCTCGTTTGGGTTCAGTTTTTGACCGGGAGAGAGTTGTTCCATGATATTTTGACTGGAACTAATGCCAAAGCTGGGTTTGAAATATACGCTCTCCAATTTTTTTGCTTGTTAAATTGGTTTTGGCCAAACTTGGCCTGTTCCCCCTTGTTATTCAAGAAATTTGATAGATCGCTTCTACACCATAAATAAGGCAGAGGCAGAAGCTATAAATGCTCGCAATATTCTTTTGACGAGTAACTTTTCATTAGTTCCTTTCAATCCTAGTCATGCCACCCATCCCCTTTTTGAACAACTCTGACCATCAGTGCAGCGCAGATTGTTTGCAATTGATGCCAATCGCGCTTTTCATTCACTGGATTAGCCGAACATTTCTTCCACTTCTCCTGTTTTGGTCACCCCTATGTCCATTAGGAGTCCTTCCTCTTCTGCTCGTGCTAAATAGTCTGTTCGTCCATCTACTTCTCTTCCTGCCAAGCCTACTGCATCTAAAAGTATCCCAAGCCGCAAACGGCCAGCCTCAACATCTCCCATTTTGGAGGATGATGATGATGATGATGACACTCCTCTCATTGTCAGGAGAAAGGTAATTAAATTAGTTTACTCACAAGCATACCTTTCTATACTTGAAACTTTTCTATGTGCTGATGGTTTATTCGGATTTCTCAGAAAAGCTCAGCCTCTCCTTCGAAGGCTTTGGTGTTGGCAACTCTGCTCCATCACCCTTAATTGAGGCTGCTTCATCCAAACCAGCTGATGAAGGGACTACGCTTAAAGAGAAACCTTCAGTCCCGGAATCCTCATCACAACTAATGGATGAGCCATCTTCTCTCCAAAGCGTCAGCCCCCCAAACGTTGAACCAGAAGGTAATACATTTTTTGATGTTTTACCTTTGCTTGTGCTATTGGTTTTTGATTTGTTGCTTTTTGAGTTTTACAGATACTCCCATGGGTTTGCCCGTTGCGGCAAAGTCTTCTCGCTCAGACAAGGGGAAGTCTTCACAACTGGTGGAGCCATAGGTGGTAGATTTGGCTGGGGATATGCCACTTCTCAAGATTGCTAATGAGGTAATCTCTGCTTCACTTTTACTTCCACTTTGTTCATTGTAGTGAAAACCTTCAATGTTGGCAACTTTCTTTGCAGGATGCTGATAAGATTGTGCGTTCCATCTAGGACTTGTTCACTTCCTGGGGGCAAGTCAAGACGTCTCGCCCTGCTTCAACCAGTCGTCCTTCTGCTTCTTCAGAGGAAGATATGAAGTTCCTTAAGCAGTTGATATTTGAGTATGTGTCCTTTATGGATATGGACATCGGTCAGGCTAGTGTTGCCAAACATAAGGATAAGCTTGAGCATTTGAATGCGAAATTGGAGCAAGTATTGACACTTCCATCGCTCAATCTTTCTGCTGATTTTAAAGCGACGTTGAAAGTTGTCCATTTCGAAGTTCTCTCCTTGCTGGCCAAAAATGTTAAACTGAAGGCCAAAAGTACTCAATATCTTCGCGCTGTATCTGAAAGAGAATCTTTGCTTCTGGAGATCAACAAAGCTGAGGATGAATTGAAAGAAATTTCTTCTGAAGTCATGATTGAAGACTCTTTGATGACCAGTTTGGCTGCACAGATGAAGGAGCTTCAAGCAAAGATGGATGACTGCAAGGTGAGAATGGCTGCCAAAAAACATAATGCCTCCCAAGGAATTGAGCGAACCAAGTCTTTGGTCGAGCAGTACAAGAAGCTGGAGGTTGATGATGATTTTGTGGCAGAATTGAATGTCACTTCTTCTCAGCAGAGCGAGAATTGGGGGAGACTTAGGGAAAGGATTCGTTTAGTCTGGGGTGATTTGTAATTAAGACATCTAATGCCTTAACTTTTCTTTTTGTAATTTCATATTAATTTTCCCTTTGTAACTTCGCACTGAATTCTGAACATACCAGCAACCATTATCATTAATGAACGATTAACTTGTCTTCTTGTGTATTTATTGACGTTGTCTTTAATCGTCAACCCCCCAAATATTTAACTGCTTTATGCTAAGATTCACGCACATTTTCTCTTGGTATTTCTGTCTCTTTCCCCAAGATTTCGGGCCATTAAATTCTAGTTACTAGGCACGAATGTGGCTGTTCATATTCTGTCTCTTCACCTTCACGCCTCTATAAATGCACTTATATTCCACGGTTATCATTTTCACTTCCATTTTCGTCTTCAAAACCAATTTGCTGCCATTGTTTGGCATTTTGACAATCGATCCAAAACCTTTGTCTTCCATGAAAATGGATCATTTGATCCGCCTATTTCGCCATCTTTCTTGATGTCACCTTTGGTATGGGAGATATAGGAAATATTCTTTGGCCAGCAAAGTTCTTCCCATCGTCTCCATGTTCCTTACAAGGAGTTCGATGATGGAAGACAATTTTTGAGGACGCCTGCAAGCGACCTTGCTTGCTGAGAGTGCTTCTCAACCTCCTTGCTCGTCATTGCAGCGATGCATTTAGGAAGGCTATGTGAGGGCGCATTATCTTCCTTTCTGCTTGCTGAGAGTGCTTCTCGGCCTCTCTGCTTGCCTTTGCAGCAGTGCGATCAGGATGACTATCAAGGCCAGTACACCCCCTTACTCGACGATCGACCGGGAGATTAGTTTGCTCTTAATTGTAGTTTATAGAACATTTAGCATCTTGTATTTTGTAGCTTTGTAATGAACGTTTGATAATAAAGGAATTTATTCGAACGTATTTCGCTCTGGCCCTTTTTACTCTACGATCGTTCAACGCGATTTGATTAAGCTTTTATTTGTTCACTTTCACATAAGGAAGGAACATATTTTTTTAAATATTTGCCATTAATGAACCTCATGTGCTTGGTGTCGTCTAAATCTTCCAAATGATAGGCTCCATTAGGCAACACATTATTTACTTTATATGGTCCTTCCCAATTGGGTGACCACTTGCCATACTTTGGATCTTTACTATTCAAAGGGAGTACTGTTTTTCAAACCAATTCGCCCAGGCTGAACGATTTGGCTATAACTTTTTTATTATAAAATTTAGTCATTCTTCATTTTTGAACTTGCAATCTATCTAGGACGTCCAACTTTAATTCGTCCAACTCCAATAAGTCTTAAACTAGTGATTCGGTATACTCATCACCACTTAACTTATGTTGTAAACACACTATGATCGATTGCACGTTGATTTCTATAGGCAAAATGGCCTCTTGTCCATAAGTAAGTTGGAAAGGAGTAATTTTTGTACTTGACCGAGGTGACATCGTATAAGCCCATAAGGCCTTGTTTAGACATTCGTGCCAATTTCTAGCATTTTCATCTATCATTTTCCTTATGATATTTTTTAGAATCTCATTAGAAGATTCTACTTGTCCGTTGGATTGAGCGTAATATGGTTTGGAGTTCACTAATTTAACTCCAAACTCGCCGAAGAATTTATTTACTTGATCCCCATTTCAAGATATTCCGTGATCTACTATCAAAGTTTGTGAAATTCTAAATCTATAAATGATGTGGTCACGGATAAATTTTATGACGTTCTTTTGGGTGATCTCCTTTAAAGGTATCGTTTCTACCCACTTAGTGAAATAATCAGTTGCAACTATAACAAATGTATGTTGCTTGGACGATGGAGGATAAATCTTCCCTATCAGGTCTATCACCCAACCCTTAAACGGCCAAGGTTTGATAATAGGTGCCATCTCTCGTGCTGGCGCTCTTTGTATTAAATCATGCTTTTGACATGCTAGACAACCCTTTGCATACTGAACACATGATTCTCCCATCTTTGGCCCAAAATATCCACTCCTAATAATTAACCATCTCATCCTTTGGCCAGCTTGATAAGCTCCACATATTCCTTCGTGCACTTTAGCCATGATCGTCTTGGCTTCTTGCAAACTTACACATTTTAACAATATACCATCAGAGCGTTTCTTAAACAACTCTTCATCTATCAGTGTATAGTTTAGCAAACGTAACTTCATTTTTCTACTATCTCCTTTATTAGATTCTTTAAGGAACCTTTTAATCTCTGTCCTCCAATCTATTGCATCTCCATCTTGTATGCAATGAATTTCAATCGTTCTGGCCCTTCTTTGGATCACGGGCAATATTGTTCCATACTCACAAGCAGACTTCCAATTAAAAACCTTTGAGTACCTTGAGGCCATCTGGGCCAATTCGTTTGCTACGTCATTATATATCCTATCAACACATTGAAGCTCTATTTGGTCGAATTCTTCCAACAAATCTTGGGCGATTTCATATTGATTTATAATGGAATCACTTTGGCATTTAAAATCACCAATCAATTGGTGAATTACCAATTGAGAATCACCTTTATCGATCACATTCTTTATCCTCATATCTATCATTAATTCTAGGCCCACAATTAAGGTTTCGTATTCGGCCTGATTGTTGGTGCACATTCTGTCCAAAGTGAATGCGAACTTGTAACAAATCCCTAAAGGATTTATCAATGCTACCCCTACTCCTGCACCTTTAGAGGTTTTCAATCCATCGAAATATAAAATCCAAGGTTTTAATTCGAATGAATTGATCTCCAACTCAACTTCTTCAGGCATATCAAGGCATGGATGATCGGCCAGAAAGTTAGCCAAAGCCTGATTTTTGACTGCCTTTTGGGGTATGTATTGTACTTCAAATTCTAATAAAGCTAATGTCCAAAGGCCTACTCTTTAGTGCAAAATAGGGCGAGAGAACATATACTTAACCAAATTTACTTTAGAAATTAAATAAACGGTCACGGCCCGTAAATAAACCCTTAATTTTGTACATGTGAAATATAATGCAAGACATAATTTTTCAGTGGCAGAATAATTACATTCACATTTTGTTAACCGCCTACTCAAGTAGTAAATCGCCCTTTTTCACCAAATTGGTCTTCCTGCACGATCATTCCAGCTATTGATTCTTCTTCAGCCAATACATACACTTTCATTGGCCGTCCTTGGATTTGTGACACCAACACTGGTGGACTTGATAAATATGTCTTTAGGCTTTCAAAAGCCTTTTGACGCTCTTCTTTCTAGACGAATTCGTCATGATTTTTCAACTTTAAAAGCGCCGAAAAAACTTGGGTTCGCCCTGCACAGTTAGAAATAAAGCATCTTAAAAAGTTTACTTGCCCTAGAAACCTTTGCAATTCTTTTTTGTTGTTAGGTGGTTTGACCTCTAAAATGGCCTTCGCTTTATTTTTATCAAGTTCAGTCCCTCTTTTGTGTACTAAGAAACCAAGGAAATTCCCTGCATTAACACCAAATGCACATTTCAAGAGATTTAACTTTAGTTTATATTGCTTCATTCGCTCAAATGAACATCTTAATTGTTCAAAATGGTCTTATTCTTTAAGGGACTTGACCACAATATCATCTACATACACTTCAACAAACTTGTCTATCATATCATGAAAAATCAAATTCATTGCCCTTTGATAAGTTGCTCCTGCATTTTTCAGGCCGAAAGGCATAACTACCCATTCAAAACATCCTAGAGACCCAGGGCATCTAAAGGCAGTTTTGTGTATATCTTCCTCAGCTATGTAAATTTGATTGTATCCTAAATACCCGTCCATGAAGGAATACATTACATGTCCGGTAGTCGAGTCTACTAAAGAATCTACCGTGGGCATTAGATATTCATCTATAGGTGTGGCTATGTTTAGATTCCTAAAGTATATGCACACCCTTAGTTTACCATTCTTTTTTAATATCGGGACGATATTGGACAACCATTCAACATATCTGGCCGTTCTAATAAAGCCTGCTTTTAATAATCGCTCTATCTCTTCCTTAATTTCAGGGAGTACATTAGGAGCGAAATGCCTAGAAGGTTGCTTATGAGGTTTAAAATTAGGCTTGGTTGGTAATCTATGTTCCACCAAATCTCTATCTAAACCAGGCATAAGTTCATATTCCCAAGCAAAACAATCTTTGTACTCCTTTAATAAAGCGATTAATTTATCACTAACCTCTTGATTGAGCATTTGGCTGATGAACGTTGGGCGATCTTTTCCTTCATTGCCAATATTCACTTTAATCAGGAGATCTTGTGCTTGAGCGTATCCAAGTTTGGCGATCCTTATCACTTCGTCGTCTAGATCCCTTGTAGGCACTTCTTCTTTTAAACAATCCACCTTGTTGACTTCTTGGCCAATACTTTGTTCCAACTCGAACACTGCCAATTTGTCTCTTAATGCTTTTAAAGCTGCTGCTTTTTTCATCTTGTCCTCACATTTTTTATTGAAAGCCATTAATTTGGCTTTGAAAGCCTGAATATCGGCCATTTATCTTTGTTGCTTACAACTCATTTAAAACTCCTTGATTATTCTTTTGCCAATTACTGGCTCCTCTATGGCCACTATGTTTGGCCTCATCTGACTGAACATTTCAGTGAGTGCATCCATCGAAAACAGCTCTTCACTCTGCGCAACAATCTGAGTTTTTTCTCCATCTTGGACTACTCTGACAGGTCCATAATTTCCTTCGTACATGAACCTTTCTACTGAGTTTGCTTCTGTGACAAAAGGCCTATGATCGGCCCACACCACCTCTGCTTCGTCCTTGTCATTCCAAAAAACTAGGCACTGGTGGAGCGATGAAGGTATACAGTGACTTTCGTATATCCAGTCTCTTCCTAATAACACATTGTAACTAGTGGGACCATCTATTACAAAGAAGACTGTGGTCCTAGTAGTTGTTCCTATAGTTATGTCCAATGGCATAACCCCTTTGGCTGAAATTGCTCCTCCATTGAAACTCGTCAGGATGACTTTCGTTGGGATCATATCTCCTTCTGTCTTTGCGAATTTCCTCATGATCCTAGATGAAATGGTGTTTATAGCTGCTCCATTATCGACAAGTACTTTTGCCACAGGTATGCCGTTAACTAGAGTTTTAACGTACAATGGCCTCAAGTGTTTGGTCAATTTCATGGCTGGTCGCTGGAAAATAACTTTTTCGGCAGCACCTATTTCCACTTCCAGCTTGTCCCCTGTCGAGTTACCCTTTTGTGATAAGTCAACGTGCAGCATATCGCACTGAGCCTCTGTCTCTTGAATTTCCTTTTTACTGTTTTCTAATGCTTCTTCTTCAGTTACCCAACCTGTGGGAGGAGGCATTATTCTTGGAGGTGATCCATACTTTTCAGAGCGAGGCACTCTCTTCTTCCTTTTGGGCGTCCCGTACAGCACGTAAAAATTGAAGGAACGCCCAGATGGTTCTCCCAATAAGTCTACTTCACGAACTCCCTCTCGATGTAGTTGTTTCAACAGAGTGTTGTACGATACTCCTCTTCTTCTTCTTTCTGCCTCTAGATCGATTTCTTCTTCGATGTCTGTCATACCATCATCTTCTTCACCATTGTAGGCCTCTCTAGAAGTTTGGCCTTCTTCATATTCCAGCATGCATGCTTCTTCTTCATTATCCTCCCTTTCTTCTTCTCCCTTCTCTTTATTCTTGAACTCATTGGCTAGTAAATAGTTATTAGCCACGACAGGAGGTAACGTACCAAACAGAATAGTAAGGGACTGATCTGGATCTTCTCCATCCCTTCTGTCTCGCTCAAACTTCGACCTCCCAGAAGAAGTCTCTGGCAATTCTTCCATAGGTTTGCCTGTATCAGTCTCTTCACTGTCTTTGAGAACATTTTGATAGGCTGCCTCGAGTAGTCTAGGTGCCTTTGGACGTAGCATTCTTTGTTGTTGCTTCATCATTCGCCCGTAGTTCCGTTGAAAATGCCTTTGTTAGGTTCTAGTCATCTCGTTGAAAGGTATCGCCCTTCCAGCCTTATACTGGAACGAATGCCATACATTTGGTACGCGAGGTTGCATTTGAATGTTCTCCCATTATTTACTGGCCTGAACTGCCTCTCAAAAGGTGGTCCCTTATAGAACGATGCACCCTGCCCTCTACCAAGCTGAGCGTTTGGGAAAAAACTAGGCGATGGTGATGCTGCCATATCCCTGGTTTCTCTGCATTTGCACTCACTTCTTTTTTGCATCTTGCACATAGGACGTCTTCGTCCTTTTTGGGCTCCTTTCCTTTGATACGTTCAAAGACACTGGGATGTGGTCCAGGGTTTTCTTCTCCATTATCTATAACCAACTTGAATTTTGGCAACTTGTTTTTGAAACCGGACGTCACCATGTTCACTCCAAGTGGCCGTGGAAAAGGATTTTCATCCACTGCCATCTTCCTCTTATTCTCGAACATAATTCGTCCTTTTTCAATGGCATCCTGTAACACATGGCGAAAAACCAAACAATTGTTAGTCAAATGTGACCATGCATTATGCCACTTATAATATTTTTTACCCTTAATTTGTTCTGGGCTTGGCAATTTATGCTTATCGCTCAGCTTTATCTGCTTATTCTTATATAATTTATCAAATATAAGGTCAGATTTGGTTACATCGAACGAGAACGTTCTAGCCTTTATGTTTTCATCTTTTATAGGCTCATCTTTGCCTGACGGTCCAGGCTTAGCCATTATATGACAAGTATATGTGTCTCCTTTAACTAATTCGGCCAAACACATTTCGGTTTGATCGTAATACTCGTCGTTAATGGTATGAACATCAAAATTTGGGTCTCTATAATAAGTCCCTTTGCTGGAATTTTTCATTTGTTCTTCCTCTCTTATTAATCGTTCATACCTAATCACGTTCGCGCTCAATTGGAAAAGATCAGGAAATTCCTTGTCTTGAAACTTCTTCTTCAAATCAAAGCTTAGATAACCTTGAGCGATTTTGACAAATTCCTTTTTTGGCAAAATAGATCCAAAGCAATAAAGTAAATAACACTATATATGATCACGAAGGAAAACTCTTCTAAAGATAAAAATCCTCACAACAAACTTGCCAATAAAATACACTAGAAAAATTAACCTACAATTGGTCTAAACACTATTAAACCTTAGTTGATTCCGACCACCCAACTTGTAAATAATCGAAAACTATTCGATTGTGCGACCCACAATTCCTATCAACTCTGGACTATTTTTTTCTCAACGTGGATCACCAAGAACGAACTCATCTCAGAACACTGGAACTCCAAGCACTTATTCTCCAAAACTTTAGAATTTCGAAAGCTTATAGGTGAAGGTAGGTTTTTTGGTGGTTGATCTAATGATCTTTTGTGCTTTGCTCTATAGCTGAGGTAAGAGAATATTAGAATATATAATTGATCTTCAAAGGATAATCTCTTGACTAAATATATGGCTCAACCAACAATAAAACAATGTTTGGGATAAATTTAAGAATCAATGATCGAGTGGTTGAATCTAAAGACCTTTGGAATATATTTTGGATCTTCAAGAATGTGATCTCTAATACAAAATAATTATTCAACACACTTTTGGACAAAGTATGGCATGTATATTTATAATGGGTAGTGTTAGAGGTTGAAAATGATTGAAAAAAAAAACTTTAAAATTGCTAATTGGACTCCTGTATGTCTCACCGTTGCTTGAGCTCTAGCCTCACGCTGGGCGAGTGACGAATTCCCTATTTTGAGTGCTCGAGCACTCCTCATGTGGTCAACAAGCAAGTTTGCTCCGATTTTTACTCCTTTGTCCATATTTGATAACTTTGACTACTCCAAGGACTATACTACTACAAATCCTCAACTATTTGATACAAATAAAGCCAATTACAATTAGGTCCTAACGCACTCCTCTTTCGGCATTTTGTGACAAAATCTTTTATTTCAAAGCCACAATCAAAACAACCTAACAACAACCTACTCGAAAACTCAATTCCCAAAATTTAATTCAAATCTTGTCATTCCTATTTCCTGAAACACATAAAAACAACAATATCACGTAAAATGTAAGAGGAAACATTTGATAAACATATAACTAAGATAAATAACTCATGTAAAATATGTATCACGCCTACGAGTATCAAATAACTTAGAATCTAAACATGACAAGTTGAAATATATAACTAAACTAGCAACACAAAATTATGATACTGATACTATACAAAACACGTAACATAATATCATTAGGCAAAATATTCAATCATGATAGTCTAATTATCAATCAAAGAAATTACTATGACTTCTCCTAACTCAAATATCAAATTGTCAAATATTCTCTCCCTAACTCATATACTTATCAACTCTTTGAAATGAATACTAACTCCCCCCCCTTTGTCACGAATAACAAAGGAAGACCAACAATATACTCATGAATAGCACAAAGAAGAATGAGCCAAAAAAAATACACATAGACAAATTATACAAATATTATGTAACACGTGATGGGAGAATAAAATTTTTCTTTCTTTTTCTTTTGAGACACATAACTTATTTTAAACATATATGGAGTAAATTATATAAACTACACATAGAAAAGTACCACTAAACTTTTGTAAGTAAGTTTCATAACCTTATGTCAGTGAGAAATGACTTGCAAAGAATCAATGGTGGATGAATATATTCCTCAAAGTATAAAGTTAATCCCAATGCTACTTGAACCCTTTAAATTAAAAGGCTCATGTTAAATTTTTTTTTTTTAATGTATAACTTTTTTTCTATCCCCCTATTTGTAAGCACTAATATATAATTTTTCTCTCATTTTTTAAATAACTTATGTGCAAACTTAATTGCTTGGATAAAAAAGGCTACGAAGACTAGCATAAGATGTAACACAATAATTCAATTCTTTTGAAGCACAATATTCATTTTCTTTTATGAGGAATATACAAAAGCTCAGATCAACTGGCTATAGGTCATTCCATTTTCAAAATCAACCCACTACACAAATGGCCGTCATCCCCAGACTTGCACACATGGTCAAAACCAAGAGCTTAATGTGTATAGTGTAAATGATACGTGCAATAACCTATACCAAGTACTCCACACAAGTTCTAAACTTTATTCACCATTCATAATTATACTATTACTTAATTACAAATTAATATGTCTATAAAATATTAATTGAAAATGCTATGATTTCAAAAATTCTTTTTCCTTTTTCCTTTTTTTTTTATTTTAAAATTTTTATCTTTCATAAAAAATAATGCAGAAAAAATTAAATAAAAAAATAGAGTGTATACATGAATATGTAGAAATCATGAATAATGTAAGTGCATGCACCTAAATACCTAATCAGTGAGGCATATAATGCTCTTACCATGAAGAACAATACAAGCAATACAGCAACTACTATCACTTTGAATTGTCAATTCACTCTTTTGACCTAAACCTGCTTAAAGAAGATGTAATCTTAGTCATTAAGTCATCAATTCAATCAAATGATTTAATTGATTAGTCAAGAATCTAACCCGAGTAGTTAGATCTTGTTTATCATTCCTAATAAAGTGCTTACGACACTTAGGTCTAATGTGACCTAATATACCATAGTTATGACGTGTGAATAAACCTAGGACCAACTTTAGGTTGAGTAAGGTTGAGGAGCGTTATGTTGCATAGATACTTTAAGTCCAAGGGCTGCTTGCTTACATTTAACAAAAGCAGGAGCCAACTTGGTTTTAGAAGATTAAGGATCATGGATATTAGGTTTATTCTATCCTAACATATCGTCAATTTTCTTAGAACCACTTGTAAATAATTGAAATTGAGAACTAGATTTCTCAAGGTCACTAGTAAAGTCTTAGCCTTAACTTGTAAGGACTATTTCTCCAACCTTAACTAATTGAATCTACTACTAGACTCCTTAAATTTGTCTTTTAAACCATTTTCTAACTAACGTTTATGCAATTTCTTAAAGACAGATCTATTCAACTTCTTCAACTTAAGGCACTCCTCAAACAATTCATAGAATGCCTCATAAACGTCACACTCATCTTTTGATTCTCTCTTTAAAGAATTAGATTTCTCTATGTCATCAAGTGACTTTTTGAACCACAAAAGTGAATGCCATATAATTCTCTCTCTCTCTCTCTCTCTCTATCAAGATTACAATTCGCACTTTAATTATCGGAGATAGACTCATAATTAGTGAGTGTAACATTCATAGCATTACTTAGTGTTTTTATAATTTGGGCACCTAGATTTAACATGACCAAAACCCTGGCACTCATGACACCTTACACGCCTCTTCTAGGTATCTCTAGCATCCATCTTCTCTATTTTATTTTTGTAGGTGTAGTAGATTCACATTTAAATATCTTAGAAGGTCTATTATTATTCTTAAGGAACTTCTTAAATATCTTAACAAGGTAGGCAAGCTTCTTATCCCAAAGTTTGTCATCATTAATGATGTCATTATCTACTTTTCTAACCTAACAGTTTTTAGGGCTAAAGATTTGTTCCTCTTAAACTGAGGTAGGCTAAGTTCATATGTTTGGAGAGATCCTATAAGTTTTCTCTCTTCATGGCATCTAGGTCTTTGCTTTCCTCAAAAGTAGTGACCTTAGGTCTCAATCTCTCGGGGTAGGACTCTCACAACTTTTTTCACAATCATAGCCTCGAAAATTTGCTCAACTAGTTGAAATTAGAAATGACCATGTCAAATAATTTAGCATATAAATCATCAAAAGATTCGTCACTAGTCATTCTAATTTCTTCAAACCAAGTGGTCAGCATCTGTAGCTTAGAGTTTTTAATAGTCTTGATTCCCTCATGTGTGGTTTCTAATATATTCCAAGCATACTTCATAATCTCACGCATGCACACTCTTTTAAACTTCGTGAGCGAATTTGCTATAAAGATGGCACATGTCTCTCAACTATTCCAATTACACTCATCTAAATTATTCTTAGACTAAGTGAAAACCTCGGTAGAGCTAACTACTTTGCAACAGTTGTAAAAGGAGAAGTCCAACCTTTTTGTACACTAATCCAAACTCACCCACCCATAGACTTAAGAAAGGCCCTTATTCAATATAGGTTAGAAAGTGAGCTCACAGCTTAGTGAGAGAACCAATCACTAGGTGCCCCTTGCTTTGAAAGATTCTAGCCTGAAATTTTAAATGTTTCCTCCCATCTAGGAAAAGGTTTGAATTCGACTAGCACGGTCTTTGCATTATCCTTGAAAGATTCAAGTTTTTCATCCATTTTTTTGAAGATTTAAAATCAATCAGCAAGTTATTGCATTGTTCATCTTTCAATTTTATGCAAAGTTTATTGGCCAGTAGGTTGTTAGCTTTGTTCATCCATTTTTTTGGGTGTTAGGAAGGTCAATTTGAACTTAGCTTACCCACTTGGCAAAGTCGACTGCCTAGCAGGTTTGGTATTGCTCTTGAAGATTAATCTGTTTTGACAGATTAATACCATCCAGTGATTTTTGATCTGCTCTTGAAGATTCAACTTCCAGTTAAGCTATTTTTTTACTTGTCGGGCAATAAATTACAACTTATATTTAAAAATTTGAACTATTCAAACAGTCCCTACAGTATTCCAGCAAAGTTGACTACTTTTTGCAGTATTATCTTAGCCCCCGTTAATTTCCATTTTTCCACATTTTTTCAACTGTTTTCAACCCACTAGTCGGCCAACATCTATATGCAACTTGAGCTATGCTATGGGTACATAGGGGGATCCATAATAGTGTCCAAAAGGCCCGAAACCCTCCAATAGGGGGGGCTCCATGTGTCCATCTTGGACACCATTATGGATCCCTCTGCGTACAAGAAGATTAATCCATGCAACTTTGTCAATCACTGCAATCACTTGTTAGGATGTGAGTAATACCAAAACAACCGTTGGTAATGGAAGGACGATAATACCATCATTCTCATTTTGACATTACACAACTACCCTTCTACCACTCAATCAACCTTAACTTCCCACAAAAGCAATTACCCATTTTCTTTCTCCACCTACAGGAATTGCAGGCCTGAGATCACCCAAACACCGACACAGGAGACTCTAAAATTGGTGGCATCAAACCCGTATCTAACGTTGCAAAATCTGAACCACACAAAAACTCGACAGTCAGCTTCCATCTCTTTTTCCAATGATAAGCTATACCATATCTAGGTGCTTCAATGACGAGGAAGATCGTCGAACATTCGCTCGGTGCAGATTTGCAACAAAATTCATAGCAAAAAACAGCACAAGCTGGGGTTATTACCCAGACAACATGGTAAGCAATTATTTTCACAATTTTCCTCGTTTCTGTCTGCAACCTGTTGGGAATCTACTTATACATGCACAACGAAAAATTAAAATTATTTCAATTCCCACCTAGGATCCCTTTGTGTTTAGATAGAAATCATGATAAAGATTGTACCTTTGAAGAATTCTGCAAACCTCTTGCTTTTCTTTTTGTTCTAGCAATCTTGAATTTGCCTCCCACAGCTGTCCAATTGTCCAACCTCCAATGAAATCTATACAGAGAATAGATTGCAACTGCTAGGGTTTTTCCTCTTATGCCAGCAAGAATAATGACAATCATACGGACCTCAAACCCTAGCCATGTATTTATATAAACTCAAACGGGCTTGGCCCGGTCCGATCCAATATTTAATTAATCCATTTAATTAAACCCGGTCCGTGAATTAATTAATCAAATTAATTAATTCAAGAATATAAATAACAAATCCAATTAATTAATTTATCCAACGATTGTTAAATTAACCAATTGATAATTTGCAATCTTTCAATTTTCTTTTGTGTGCGACCCATTAGGTTCTCGACCACGATGCCTAATGACGTGAAATATTATTTTGATCTAGTCAAAATTGATAAATTAAAACACCCTTTTAATTTATCGTCAATTCACACTCGCCGTCCCTGATTGACATCTAACAATGTGTCGGGGCAATACATGTGACGGGAAATGTCATGTGGTGTGACAAAATCAAACTCGTTCGTTTACTGTGAAACTATAATCCCTTCGTCAATATGATCCGATCAATTACGAGATATGGAAGTGTGATAATCTCAATCATCGATCATATCTTTCACTCCATTATTAAGTCAATATAAGTCGAAAACTCCTTTTCGACTTATGAGTACACCTTGGCCAAGGATTTCATCATCGACTTAATTGAATGAAATGCATATCATAATTTCCTACTATCTAAGAGTGACGAATCCTTTATTGATCAATCACAACCTTCATACGATTCTTGACGTACCCGAACGATGTCGTATTAGCGGCCCTTTGCAGAGAAACATCCAACACCACCAAAGTATGACTGTCCTCATATAAGGTACCATGATGACCTCAAGTCAAAAGGACCAATTCCACTACCGAACGTTAGAGAATAACCACTGACACTTAGATAGTTATCCATGTGGAATCTCTCGGTTCATTTAAGTGTCACCACACTTTAGTTTGTGAGATCAGCTACTTACTTCACAAGTAAGAAATGCCACACGTGATGGTCTATCCGTAATAACGATATCCATATCTCGTTATCATTTACGACCATGGACGATTTTAGATTCAATCAGATGTAATTTGTATCTCACAATCACAACTCCTTGTGATTAACAAATTACAAAGATTTGAATCTACGGACTCTATTATTTATTTAATTGTTTATTAATTAAATAATAGATCTGTCATTAAATTGTATTAATTATATATCAAAAGTATTTATGTCCAAAGTTGATTGGACCTAGGGCATAATACTTACAAACTCCCACTTGCACTAGATCCAATCACTTATGTATCCAATATCATAAGTCTACATGACGATCATGTTTATGCTACGACAACTCTTTGTCAGTGGATCTGTAATATTGTTAAATGTGAGATTTTGTTCTTCTCTTTACGTCATTTCTATGTATTATCTCTTTGATGAGATTATATCGCCTTAATACATGTTTGGATCATTGATGAGACATTAGTCCTATTGCTTTCACAATGGCTCCATTGTTATCACAATACAATGGTATGTGCTCAACAATATCAGGAACTACTCCAAATTCATTTATGAACATCATGATCCAGGTTGCAACTCTTTGCTACTTCTGAAGTAATCATGTATTAGGTTTCTACTATTGAATCAACAGTTGCTTCACGTTTGGAACCTTTCCAACATACCGCTTAAGATTAAACCAGTTTCTCCATAGGAAATCTTCTCAAGATTTCATCTATGTAAATTGGGATGAGTTAAAGCAATCTTCTAGATCTACCTTTATAGATCAAGTTGCTTCTCTCATATTGTTCATGAATAAATCCTTTAACAACCATTATTTCAACAATTGAAACATAGGGATGTCATTTTCTATAATATTAGGAATACGACAATGCTTCCACTATCTTCTTGTAAATAACACAATTCGTCTTCAAATTTGATAAAATCAAACACTTTGACTTTTTCGTTAAATCAAAGATTTCAGCTCCAAGAGACTTCTCTTAACCTATGGTCACAGTATGCAACTGTTGCAAGCAAAACCTGAATGGACTTTAGCAAGGCTACAGGAGAAAGGTTTCACCAAAGTCAACACTTAACCTTTATTTCTAGCCTTGCTTTGTATATATGGATATTCCCATCCATATCGACCTTTCCCTTGTAAACTATTTATAAAACCTTATGGGTCTTGTTCCATCAGGAGGCTCGACCAAGGTCCAAACCTTGTTCACATACGTCGAGTTCATCTTGAGTATCATGGCCTCTTGCTGTCTCTTTTAAGTCAACACTTGACTTTATTTTGTTGCAACTAACAGGTTCATTATCCTGGATCACTAATACCTGATTAATAATCATGGATTCGTACCTTCTTGAAGGTCGAATGATCCTACTAGATTCATATAGAGCTGTCATGTCCTCAAGAGTCTTTACTTCCTAATCAAAAGTATGTCCCATATCAGATATGGGATCAAACTCGAATTTATCTACTTGGTTAACAATATTTGTGGACTCTTGAACTTTTCAAGTTCTATTTTGCTCCCAATGTCCTCTCCCTAGAGTAAATATTTTCTCTAAGAAGACGATATGTAGTGAGACGAAGACTTTCTTCATGATAATAGAATTTATATTCAAACGTCTGCTTTGAATATCTCCACAAATACGTATTTATTAGATTTAGTGTTAAACTTATCCGATTCAAGGCGCTTCAAATAAGCGTCATGGCCCCAAGCTTTCATATAAGATAAATTGGGACTATTGCCTTTCCATAACTCGTATGGAATTCTGTTAACCAATTTTGATGGGACATGATTTAGTGTGTTGCACACTGCAATCAATGCATGACCCCAAAATAATTTTGGGAGATTTGCATGGCTTGTTATTAATCGCATTATATCTAATAGTTAGTGATTCCTCCTTTTAGATACACCATTATGTTGCAGTGTATGTGGAGGAGTCCTTTGCAAGAGAATCTCATTCTCTCTTAGATAATCTAGATTTTATTATTAAGATTCTCTCACTTGATCGAATTTTAATGTGATGGTATCTTTACCTATTAGTTTCTCTACTCCTAGTTTGAATCCCTTGAACTTTTCAAGAGTTTCATGTTTGATTTTTCATCAAGTATACATGATCATTGATGAAATAGGAGAAATGTTTCCTGACATTAATTGACACGTGTTCATATGCATCACAATGCATTAGACCAGTAATTATGCCGACATTTCTTCTTTTCAAGTAAAAGAGGATTTGGTTACTGTGCCAGACATGCATAATTTGTACTTGTCAAAATTAATTAATCTCGAGTATACATCTTTATGCAACTTTGGAATTGCATTTCATCTATATGACAAAGTCTGCCATGCCAGATTTTAGTAATAATTAGATTATCGCATTTATGCCTTATAATTTCTATACTCATTATAGAATCTTTAGTATTAAAGAATATAAACGTCATTTTGTAATTTACCATAGCCATTACGATCCTTATCAAAATAAACAAAAACAACTATTATCTTTAACATTAAAATAGTTCATGTTGGGACATGAAATTCATTTTAATGTTCCAACTATGGTTGGTATAAAGCGACGTTTCTTTAATTCCAATACTAAACCAAAAGGCAATGGCAAGAAGTATATTCATACAGGCAATGCAGCAACCTTTGCTCATCTGCAACGTGTATGTCAATTTCTCCCTTTCGCAGTGGTCTACCTCTTTTTAGTTTCTCCATATTTATATAAATATGAGATTTACATCTGGTATCTAATACCTAAGAAATTCGTGAAGTAGACATCAGCCACGCTTTATTCCTACCAATGACCTTTCATTTTACAATGAAAACAATGGTCATTAGATTCGATATTTGTCCTTTGCTTAGACTGTCTTAACCATATTGGATGCTTTTATAAAGCCCCTTTAGACTTCCTCTTAATATCTTTAGAGGAATCAATGGTTTGCCCACTACTAACTTTGATAAAGGGCTTAACAATCCTAAGCATGTTAAGCGACTTAATAATTTTACATTCGAGCTTATTCATGTTAAATTCATAATTAGTTGTGAATAGCTTTAGCTGACAGAGATTGTAGAACCAAGTCACTACTTAGTTTATGTTTTATAATTGAACTCAATTGAGACATTTCTCAACGTCAATCATTTTCAGTGTCTAAGCATCGATTGAAGATTATTCTGTCATTTTGCACCGTTATAGTTGTTTGGAAGTCTCATATTCTTCCACACATGATTATTATCATAAACTCTTTGTAATGAAGAATTATGTGTTAACATCTATACTCTCAAGTTGCTTTTGTAACTCAGTGAGATAATTGCAAGCATCACATGCATGCAATACTATCTCATCACTGTGTTTATTATAGTAGCCACATTTTCCTTAGTTGAGTCATCATCAGGTGTTACTGGAAAATGGCTACTTAAGGACAACCAACCTTCTCATGCCTGAGAACAATTCTCAAATTACAGTGCCAGTCAAAAGATTTAATTTGGTTGTTGGCATCCAGTATGCCATTCAAAACATATGGTTATTCAGGATTCAATAAATATAAATGACGCAAAGAAAAAGAATAATATATAAAATGCATCAATTAATTTAACATGGACTTTTATTAAATTAATTATGCTCCCACTGTTTAACTAAAATTTATGACCCTCTTACATAAACTTATGGAGTCCATACTTAACTCTCAGTGGTCTGGGATCCCATCTATTATATTAAGATCTTGAGTGTACTCAACAAGCCTTAATATAACATTTGGATAGATACTATTATCAATTGTATCTCCATACAACTCCCAAATCATTA
>NW_019265173.1:43316-66798 GCF_002742605.1 Olea europaea var. sylvestris
TATATATATATATATATATTATTATACATCTACTATGCAAATAAATATATATAATATAATATAAAAGTGTGGACGATTATGGACTTTACTATCTAGTCTTCCTGAACCATAAGGAAGACTAGTTGATCAATTCCTAGGGGGTATTACATTAATCATTATCAATGCACCATCTCCATGGTCTCCTCATTTTCTTGTTTCTTCAATTAGTCTAGTTGCAACTTATATCCTATATTAGTTGGCACGCAGGCCTAAATGAAATTGGACTCGCAGGCCCATAACAACAATAATAATAACGGACTAGCAGGTCCAAAATGATCAAGAGCTCGCAGGCCCAAAATAATAACAATAATAACGGACTCGCAGGCCCAAAACAATTAAGAGCTCACAGGCTCATAAAACGACAAGAATAAAAATTAACCATTCAATACATCCATATGGTCGAGTCCATAATTGTCCACTAATAATACATTCATCATATAAATGTATACCTATATAATATCTAATATTATATGCAAATTAATTTCAAGTTTCTAGGAATTAAGTCATCTAAACTCTTTTAGACAAATGGATCGGAACAATTAAATAATTAATTAATCATATTAATCGATTATTTACTTAGTGGGAATATTTAATTAAAATCAAATTTTAATTAAATAACAAATTAGAGTCCAACTCTAATTCAACAATTATATGGCGGGATTATTTAATTAAAATCAAATCTTAATTAAATATTAAATTAGAGTCACACTCTAATTTCAAAATGTAAGGCGGTTGAATTTAATAAAAATCAAATTTTAATTAAATAGCAAAATTAGAGTCTAACTCTAATTCCAATATTTAGGGCGAATTAATTTAATTAAAATCAAAATTTTAATTAAATACCAAATTAGAGTCCAATCTAATTTCAAGAAGAAATTTAGGGCGAGCTAATTTAATTAAAATCAAATTTTAATTAAATGTGAAATTAGAATCCAATTCTAATTACAAGAATATATTCGAGTGAATAATTAATTAAAATCAAATTTTAATTAAGTATTAAATTAGAGTCAAACTCTAATTTAAATTGAATCAATATTCTAATTTAGGATAACACTCCTAAATAAAATAAAATTCAATATATGGTCAAATTTAATATTTAAGTTAAAATTATATTTTAACGAAAATATAAAAATTGTCAATTTTAAATAAAATTTTAATTTGGGTCAAAATCAAAATATTGGTCAGACCATTTGAAAATCAAATTTTAAAAACCATTTATATTCTAATTCAAAATGCATTTTGAAAATTTGAAATTTAACCCCCTTACAAATTATCAACAGGGCCCTCGAGATTACAAAATTGCACAGCAGCCCTTAATACGATAATTATAGATTGACCCCTACTATATAATTGCAGTCGAGGCCCGCAACATTAACTTCTTGCAAAATGACCCTTATTTAAAAATATTAACAATTTGACCCCTAATACCATATTTGCAGCCAGGCCCCCACAATTACACTAATTGCAGAGAAACCCCCGTCTCCACCATTACCAACCCGAATATGAAGAAACCCTAAAATTTCAAAATTTTTTTTTTCTTTCCAAGCACCGGCATCATCACCGGTGCTGCATTTACTATGCAAGAGGCTCTTGCCCACGCCCAAGCAGTGCGAAAGCGCTGCCACATTCAGCAGCGTTTTCGCACTGCTGAAGACAGCGGCAGCGATGCTGCTGCAGAAATCGCGGTAGGCGCCGCTGGTTGTAGCAGCGTCTGTCGCTGCCATACCCATTGCCGCCTCCGGTCGGCGCCGGCTGTTGCAGCCAAATGTTTCTTTTTCTTTTTCCTTACAAAATCAGAACCAGATTTCAATAAAAAAAATTCTTCTTAATTTCTAGATCCATGAAAAATTATAACAATCAACATTTGATTGTTAAAACACATTAAACAATTTCTAACAAACACAAAGTAGGCTCTGATATCACTGTTGGAAATCTACTTATACATGCACAGCGAAAAATTTAAATTATTTCGATTCCCACCGAGGATTCCTTTGTGTTTAGATAGAAATCGTGATTAAGATTGTACCTTTGAAGAATTCTGCAAACCTTTTGCTTTTCTTTTCGTTCCAACAATCTTGAATCTGCCTCCCACAGCTGTCCAATTGTTCAGCCTCCAATGAAATCCACACAGAGAGTAGATTGCAACTGCTAGGATTTTTCCTCTTGTTCCACTAAGAATAATAAAAACCATATGGACCTCAAACCCTAGCCATGTATTTATATAAACTCAAACGGGCTCGGCCCGGTCCAGTCCGGTCCAATATTTAATTAATCCATTTAATTAAACCTGATCCGTGATTTAATTAATCAAATTAATTAATTTGGAAATATAAATAACAAATCCAATTAATTAATTTATCCAACGATCGTTAAATTAACCAATTGGCAATTTGCAATCTTTTAATTCTCTTTTGTGTGCGACCCATTAGGTTCCCGACCACGATACCTAACGACGTGAAATATTATTTTGATCTAATCAAAATCGATAAATTAAAACACCATTTTAATTTATCGTCAATTCAAACTCACCATCCCTGATTGACATCTAGCAATGTGTCAGGGCAATACATATGACGAGAAATGCCATGTGGTGTGACAAAATCAAACTCGTTCGTTTACCGTGAAACTATATTCCCTTCGTCAATATGATCTGATCAATTACGAGATATGAACAATCTCGATCATCGATCATATCTTTCACTCCACTATTAAGTCAATATAAGTCGAAAACTCCTTTTCGACTTATGAGTACACCTTGGCCAAGAATTTCATCATCGACTTAATTGAATAAAATGCAGATCATAATCTCCTACTATCTAAGAGTGATGAATCCTTTATTGATCAATCACAACCTTCATACGATTCTTGACATACCCGAACAATGTCGTATTAGCGGCCCTTTGCAGAGAAACATCCAACACCGCCGAAGTATGACTGTCCTCATATAAGGTCACATGACGAGCTCAAGTCAAAAGGACCAAATCCACTACCGAACGTTAGAGATTAACCACTGACACTCAGATAGTTATCCATGTGGAATCTCTCGGCGGGTCTCCAATGTTTTGTTCTATAACAAAACATCCACGTGTTCATTTAAGTGTCACCCACACTTTAGTTTGGGTGATCAGCTACTTACTCACAAGTAAGAAATGCCACACGTGATGGTCTATTCGTAATAACGATATCCGTATCTCGTTATCACTTACGACCACAGACGATTTATGATTCAATCAGATGTAATTTGTATTTCACAATCACAACTCCTTGTGATTAACAAATTACGAAACTTTGAATCTACGAACTTTATTATTTATTTAATTGTTTATTAATTAAATAATAGATATGCCATTAAATTGTATTAATTTTATATCAAAAGTATTTATGTCTAAAGTTGATTGGACCTAGGGCATAATACTTACACAACCCACAAGAGATGGAGTCTTCAGTCAATCACCAATTATAATGCATAATGTAACATTTGTTGTATGTGTATTTGACTACATCGATGCTCATTAATAACACTCCCTTCGCACTGGTGTATTCGCTAGAAATGAAATTTGCCCACATTTCAAAAATTAATTCTACTTGTTTCAGTATTTTATCTGGGATTCTTATACTCTCAATCGTACTATTGCACAGTAGATCAGCACTTGTTGACGGCAAACCATTTTGGCCTTCTGTTACGTGTTGTTCATAAATTCTTTGTGCCATATTGCAGACATACACGAGGTGCAGGGTGCATTGTCAAACCCACACGTCGAAAGGAAGACAAAGACACGCAAGTGTGGGAGGTGGGAATCGCGTGAACAGAAAATCTTCATAGCTACCGTGAAATATGTCATTGCTGATGGCCGTTGTTGAGGAAAGTGCTTCTTGACAACGGGCTGGGAGTGCATAAGCGACTTGTTAAACAAAAATTTCGGGAAGATGATAGCCGTATATAGGCTCGAGCTGTGCATAATCCAAACCTACATTTTTCACAACCGACAATCGAAAAATAAATTTCAATTTAATGGGACCCAAACAGGGGTGAAAATTCATGGAGGCCAAACAGAAGCTTACTTGATTTGGCAAAAATTCTCAAAATTTTTTGAACTCGTTTGCCAAAATTCAAAAACTTTCCCTAATGTGTTTGAACTCCAGCCTATTACCCTGCTAGTCGATACATTATATTCAGCCAGTATTACATGCATTATATTTGATTCTCAACTTCCTTGCAAGAATTTAAGAATTTTATACTTAATTCTTCAAGCTCCCTGTTGGCCTGGTGGGTTTTTATTATTCTCCTTGCTCGCCTGTCTAATTGCATTGTTTTGTAATTCAGTCGACCATATTAGCTTCTTTCATGTTTGGTTTCTTTCCACTATTTTATATATAAGAAAATGCACACTGATTTTTACAGCCAAAATCCAATAAAGAACATGTTTGAAGTTCAAGTTGTGGCTGCAAAAACTTTATCCCCTGCTCTAGGTAAGGTTTTCAGCGCTCTTCATCCCAAGACTTGTCTTCTAGAGTTCTTGCACAAAATCAGAAAATGGGTGAGCCTTATATAAGACAGCAGCTTTTAGCCCCAACTAAGGTTGTCTTTACCTTTACTGTTGGTCCATTACAAGGCAAAATCAATTGATATGATGAATTTGATGGAAAAGACTTCGAAATTGAAGAAGAAGACACTATACCAAAAGAGGTAGTTATGAATTCTGAAAAAGAAGATTAAAAAATTGAAGAAGAAGAAGAGACGAAATTTATAGAGGAAGACATAGAATCTGTTCCTTCGGGTGCAAAACCTCAAATTAATGATTCTACCTTGTTGGACATGGGCTGGTGCTTCATTATTAATTGGACTCCAGCAAATGTTGATGGACTGGACGTTCATTTGGGCCTCAAATTAAATCCGTTTTTGAATGACCCAAGTTAAAAACGTGTTGTTGGTTAACACGATTATGACCTCCTATTTTCTGATTAAATCTTGGACCATTCATCTGACTTATTCCCAGCCGTTGGATCAATGTGATTTGTGATGAAATATAAATAGCAGCCTCTCTTTCACTTCACGACGATTCGAGTGTTATTATCTCTGGAAGCATCTAGGTTTCTTCCGGTTTTGAGGGTTTTCTTCGATCTGTATACTTTGTGTTATTTTCTCTGAAAATCTCTGTGTGAAGATTAAAAGATTGTATTTGTGAACAATCTTAGAGAGAGCAGATTGTGAGTTCACTATGTTGTATTTTGAAAAGAGAGGCGAGAGAAAAATTGAAGGAACTTGAGTTTCCTTCGTACATTTGTACTATTCTTGAGAAATTTCTTAGTGAAATCGAGCAATATCTACTTGTAGATGCTCAACGGGTGAGTAGGCTTTAAGCTGAACATCCGGGCCTTTGTGACGAAAAATCTTCTGCGTTCGTCTTCATTTTCAATTTTTTTGTACTTTAAATCGCTTAATATTTGATTCTGAGACCAACGAGTGGTATCAGAGCGATGGAAAATTGTTCGATTAAGTTTTTTGCCTTTTTCGAAAACTGTTCTTGTTGAAACCCTAAGAGTTTTCAGTTTTACAATTTTTTCTCTCTCGATGCTTCTCAACTGTGCCGTAGTAGACTAATTGTTTGATTCAATTTTTTATTGAATCTTCAAACACCAAAAAGATCTTTCTAAATTTTTTGTTTGTAAATATCTGGATCTGGAAAATTTTTCGAAGCAAAAACCCTAACTTCTGTGGATCTGAAAAACTTGGTGTTTTTGAGTCTACAAATTGTTTTGACTCGTAACTTGTCATTGAGTTGGTGTGATAGCTTGACTCATTCTGAGTGCTGGTGAGTCGAGTTGACTCATTTCGAGTCTGTTGGAGCTGAGTGCTGAGTTCTGCTGAGTCGCTATGACTCATGGCCTATTTGATCACATTCCCAAATTTCTCATACTCCTTCTAAATCTCCTAGTGTAATCTCTTACTGAAACCATACTGGTATTCAGTTTTGGTATAATCTTTTCGCACTTATAACTTGTGCATAGTAAGGTACACTGTTTCTTGTGAAAGTTTTGATGTGGTTATTAAGGTAATTGGCCTACCATAACTTACCTTTGTCCAAGATCTCCTGCGAGGATCTGGGAATCTGAGGGAGTTGTGGATTCGCGGGTCATCAGCTCTTAAACCTGTTAAACTGGACATTTGATATTTCTTTTGGTATTCCTGCTTTGACTGATTACTGTGTTGCTATATATTATTCTTGAATCTTTTGAATTGTATAACTGGATCCTGTAATGTGCATGAATTTTCATTATAGGAAAGTAGTTCTTGATCTGTAATATTTCTGTCCTATCTTGAAAATTGCTCAATTTGCAACTTGGTTATATTAATTCAATTTGTTATACTTAGTGTATTGCATAATTTTGTTTTTTGTGAATCTATCTGTTAATCATGTCTACTACACATAAGTTTGAAGTAGAAGTTTGGAAGGGGACTGGGGAGTTTAATCTTTGGCGTCAAAAGATGAGGGCTCTGCTGTTACAGCAGAGGCGTGCAGGTGCCTTAACTGGGACATGGGGTACTGGAATTAGTGCTTACAGGAGACAAGAACTAGATGAAATTGCTTGGAGTACAATCTTCTTGCATTTGTCTGATAATGTGATCAGAACAGTAGGAAAAACTACAACTACTGAAGCACTATGGACCAAATTAGAATCCCTATACTTAACTAAGACAATGCCAAATAAGTGCTATCTTTTGATGCAATTTTACAATTTCAGATTTGACACCTCTTCCACCTTAGAAGAAAATATTGATAAATTCACAAAATTGATTCAAGATCTAAGTAACTGTGATGAAGAGCTATCAGATGACCAACAAGCTATTGCCTTGTTAAATGCCTTAGGTGATAAATATAGGGAAATTAGAAATGCCCTAGAATATAGGAGGGATGCTCTCACTGTTGACATCATTGTCTCAGCTTTAAGAAATAGAGAGCTTGAACTGACAACTGATATAAAACATTCTAAATTTGGGAAAGGTCTAAATATTAAAGAAAAACTCAACCCTACCAAGAAGAAAAATCAGTGCAACTTCAATTCCCAAAAAGGGGTGAGACCCCAACTTCCTAAACTTGACATCAAAATAAGAGGCAATCGAAAACCAAAACTTAAATCAGGAAGTGCTACTACTGTGGCAAAACTGGTCACCTCATAAAAGGTTGCTTTAAAAAGATGTTTGATATGAAAGGTAATCCAAACCTTGATGGCTTTGCAACTATTGTCTGCAACAATAATTCTGAAGTACAAGGAGTTGTTCTTGTGACTTCAACTAATAGAAACCCCAAGGAATGGGTTCTTGATTCAGGATGCTTTTTCATATGTATCCTGTGAAGGAGTGGTTTACTGAATTTAATGAACTCAATGGTGGTCAAGTCCAAATGGGAAATGATATGACCTGTAAAATTGAGGGAATTAGTAGAGTTAGTCTCTTACTTGAAAATAGCCATGTTCTTGAGCTTCCTTTGACCAGATATGTCCCTGAACTACAAAGAAATCTTATCTCCTTAGGAGAATTGGATAATAAATATGAAATCAAGATCCATAAAGGATTTACTAAACTAAGTCTAGATTCAGAAGAGATAATTTCTTCCATAAAAGTGAATGGGATCTACACACTCCATGCTGAACCATTAGTTGGAAAACTATCTGCTGTCACCAATTCTCAAAATGATAAGACTATGATATGGCATAAAAGACTGAGTCCTGCTAGTAAAAAGGGACTGATGATTCTCAACAAGCTTGGTAAAGATAATATTAACGGTTTAAAATTTTGTGAAAACTGTGTCATTGGAAAACAAAATAAATTACCATTTAAAACTGGTATCCACAAATCCACATCTACACTTGACTACCTGCACGCTGATCTATGAGGACCAGCATCAGTTAGTACCTTAAGTGGATTCAGATTTTACCTATTGATTGCGGATGATTATTCAAGGCAAATCTGGACATTCCTTCTAAAAACCAAATCTGACACTTTTCAAAATTTTAAGCAATGGAAGTTGTTAATTGAGAATCATACAAATAAAAGGGTAAAAGCTCTTAGAACAGATAATGGACTTGAATTCTGTAATAATGAATTCGATCTTTTTAGTAAAGAATATGGTATTTTAAGACATAGAACCACTACCTATACCCCTCATCAAAATGGTGTTGCTAAGAGGATGAACCGAACCTTGCTTGAAAAGGTCAGATGCATGCTGCTGAGCTCTGGCCTGCCTAAGGTATTTTGGGGTGAAGCCCTAAAAACTGCAACCTATCTGATAAATAGGATTCCATCAAGTGCCATTGACTTTAATATCCCTGAAGCAATGTGGTCAGGAAAGTATCCAGACTACTCCAAACTTAAAGTGTTTGGCTGTGCCGCCTATTCTCACCAAAATGAAGGGAAATTAGAACCCAGATCCTTAAATTATATTTTCTTAGGTTATGGTGTGGAATCCAAGGGGTTTAGACTTTGCGTAAGGGAACAACATGGATTCAAAGTCATAATAAGTAGAAATGTTATCTTCAATGAAGATTGTTCCCTTGTAATGATTCTAAAAATCAGGAACAATCTGAATCTGTCATTTTAAAAGAAACCCTTCTTGAAAAAAATTACTCTAATGAGCTAAATGATGTTCTTGAGGTGGAGTCTTCACAATCTGAACTAGATCAACCACTATCTGAATCTGAAAATGAGAACTAAATCCTTGTTCCTTCAGATTATCGACTAACCAGAGATAGGGCCATAAGAAATAGGATTCCTTCCACTAGAATAAATACTGATGAGTTTGTTACCTTCTATTCTGAAATGGAATGTATTAATTCTGAACCAACAACCTTTGAAGAAGTTGTTAACTGTACAAAATCCAAGTTATGGTTGGAGGCTATGAAAGAAAAAATGAACTCTTTAACCAAAAACAAAACCTGGATTCTGGTTAATAAACCTAAAGATCAAAGAGTTGTTGATTGTAAGTGGATTTATAAAATAAAAGAAGGAGATCCTACAATTGGGGGAAAGAGATACAAAGTTAGATTAGTAGCAAAGGGGTTTACACAGAGGGAAGGAATAGATTATAATGAAATTTTTTCACCTGTTGCAAAATATACTTCTATTAGAATATTGCTTGCCTTGTCTGCTCATTTTAACTGGGAATTAGATCAACTTGATTTCAAAACTTCCATCCTAAATGGAGATATTGATGAAACAATTTATATGAATCAACTAAAAGGTTTTGAACAGAATACCAAACCTGAAAAAGTTTGTCTTTTGAAAAAATCACTTTATGGTCTAAAACAAGCACCTAGGCAATGGTATAAGAAATTTAACTCATATGTTCAAAACTTAGGTTTTTCTAAAAGTAATTTTGACTCATGTTTGTATTCTAAAGGCTCTGGTGGGCCTAATTCTGTCTATTTGCTTTTATATGTTGATGATATGTTTCTAGCTTCTCACAATAAATCTGAAGTTGATTTACTTAAATCAAAATTTATGGCAGAATTTGAAATGAAAGACTTAGGTCAAGCAAAAAGAATCTTAGAAATGGAGATAACTAGAGACAGAAACAATTGCATCCTCTATGTTAACCAAACTGCCTATGTGAAAAAGATTCTTGAAAATTTTCCATGTCTGATTGTAAACCTGTGTCTTTACCTATTGCAAACCACTTTAAATTGTCAAATGAGTAATCCCCAAAAACTGATGAAGAATTTGATAGGATGAAGAAAGTACCCTATGCTAATGCTGTAGGTTCTATCATGTATCTCATGATATGTACCAGAGCTGATCTGGTACATGGAATCAGTATATTGAGTAGATATATGGATAATCTTAGTGAAACTCATTGGCTTGCTATAAAATGGATGTTTAGATATTTAAAGGGATCAATTGATTTAGGTTTAAAATTCGAACATTGCAATGAAGGGGCAATTTTGAAGGGCCATTGTGATTCTGATTTTGCTGGTGATCTTGGTAAAAGGAGATCCACTTCTTCTTATGTCTTTACTTTGTGTAATGGATGTGTAAGCTGGAAATCCTAATTATAGAAACTTGTTGCCCTGTCTTCAATAGAGGTTGAATACATAGCAGCCTGTGATGCTGTAAAAGAAGGATTGTGGTTGAAGGGTCTATTAACTGAAATTGGTTTCAAAAATGAGTCTGTTAATGTGTTTACAGATAATCAAAGCACTATACACTTGAGTAAAAACCTTGTGTATCATGATAGAACCAAACATGTTGATATTAAATTTCATTTTTTTGAGAGATATGGTTGAATTAGGAATAATAAAACTGATTAAGATTCCTACTGATTACAATCCATCTGACGTTGGTACAAAAATCCCGCCTTTAAACAAGTTTAAAAATTGCCTAAAAATTCTGAATATTGTTTAAAGACTGTGAGAATTATGATCATTATTTCTCCTGCTTGTGTTCTAATATTTTTTATTTTGCAGGTACTTTTAAAGCAAATGAAACATGTTAGTTGTGTTTGATTCCACTAGAATGATTCAATGAATATTCAGCAAGGTGAAGATTGTTGGACATGAGCTGGTGCTTCACTATTAATTGGACTCCAGCAAATGTTGATGGACTGGACGTTCATTTAGGCCTCAAAGTAAATCCGTTTTTGAATGACACAAGTTAAAAATGTGTTGTTGGTTAACACGATTATGACCTCCTGTTTTCTGATTAAATCTTAGGCCATTCATCTGACTTATTCCCAGCCGTTGGATCAATGTGATTTGTGATGAAATATAAATAGCATCCTCTCTTTCACTTCACGACGATTCGAGTGTTATTGTCTCTGGAAGCGTCTAGGGTTCTTCCGATTTTGAGGGTTTTCTTCGATCTATATACTTTGTGTTATTTTCTCTGAAAATCTCTGTGTGAAGATTAAAAGATTGTATTTGTGAGCAATCTTAGAGAGAGTAGATTGTGAGTTCACTGTGTTGTATTTTGAAAAGAGAGGCGAGAGAAAAATTGAAGGAACTTGAGTTTCCTTCATACATTTGTACTGTTCTTGAGAAATTTCTTAGTGGAATCGAGCAATATCTACTTGTAGATGCTCAACGGGTGAGTAGGCTTTAAGCTGAACATCCGGGCCTTCGTGGTGAAAAATCTTCTGCGTTCGTCTTCATTTTCAATTTTTTGTACTTTAAATCGTTTAGTATTCGATTCTGAGACCAACATACCTGGAAAAAACAACTTGATCTACCAAAAACTTCTTAGATTAAATTTTTTCAAAGACAACAGGAAAATGGATGAAGGTATTAAACTCCGTACGTTTGATAATCTTGAAGACGTTGAAACGGCTTGGGGTCACTATTTAGTAGGGTATTTTGTCGTAGGTTTCTTTGGTAAATCTGTACTCTTTCAAATGTGTGGCCTTTGGAAGTGAAACACCAATACTTTGTGCATCAAAGTGGATGGTTGGTATTCAAATTTGAAAATGTCGATGTTAGACTTAAGGTTCTTGAAGGGGTCCTTTTTTTGTGTTTGAGCAACCATTGATGCTAAAAGTCATGCCTCGATGCTTTAAGTTCAATGACAATGAGATTAGTGCAATGCTGATTTGCATAAATTTACTAGGGCTACATAGATTGTTGGAATCCAAATGCTTTGGGGAAGATTGCCTCCAAAGTGGGAAAACCAATTTCCACTTACAAGCTCACGTCAACAAAGGGTTGACTTTCATAAGCAAGAGTTCGTTTTGAAGTCGATGCCTCTTTGGAATTGGTTTGGTCAATCAAAATTAGATTACCCACGGGAAAGTCGAAGGACCAACTAGTTTCTTATTAGCATGAGCAGAAGGTCTACGCAACATGCAAGGTATTTGGCCATAAAACACTTGATTGTAAATTGGTCAAACAAGCTACTAACGGCAGCAACGAATTGACTAGAAAAGAGAAGTAGCGTGAACAGAACTAACCTTACAATAGCATAATTACTACCATCAAAATATAGAGAAACGAAAAGTGATTGACTCATAGGTTCAAGGAATGCTAAGCTATCATATCAATTGACATATATCATAGGATACCGCTCTGATATCACTTGTTGGAAAAAATATTTAGACTCAGACATGCGGAATTAACACAATGTTGTCTTTGGATGATTAAGGTAGTTAATCTAATCAACTCAAAGTTTAAACAATAGCCAAACGCAGATCAAAAGCAATAAGTAAATAATGCCAAATATGATCATAGAGGAAAATCCCTTCTCAAGATCAAAAACCTCCTGACAAACTTGCTAGTAAAATCCACTGGAAAAGATAACTTACAATTGGTCCAAACATTATTAAAGCTTAGCTGACTTTGACCATTCAACTTGTAAATTGTCAAAGAACTCTTTGATTGTGTGATCCTTACTTTCCAGTAACTCTGGACTACTTTTCCATTCGCATAGATCACCAAGAACAAACTCGTTTTGGAGCAATAGACATTTAAGATCATTTTCTCCAAAATTTCAGAGCTCTAAAGTCTTATAGGTGAATGTAAGATTATTAGTGTTTGATCTAATGATCATTTATGTTTTGAACTGTGGCTTAGGCAATAGAATATGGGAATATGTAATTGATCGTCAAAGGATAATTTCTTGACTAAATATATGGCTCAACCAACAATAAAACAATGTTTGAGATTTATGAATCAATGATCAAGTGGTTGAAACTAAAGATCTTTGAAATATGTTTTGAATCTTCAAGAATTTGATCTCTAATATGAAATGACAATTCAACACACTTTTAGATGATATGTGGGTATGTATTTTTAATGAGTAGCGTTAAGGTTGAATGAAATTGAAAAATAGCTTTAAAATCATGAATTAGACTCCTGTATGTTGCACCGTCACTAGTGCATTGGCCTTGCGCCTACCCAGAGGTGTCTCTGTTGCTAAAGCGCTAGGCAAGCATCGAGGTCCTTGTTTCGAACACTCTTCGTGCAGCCAACAAGCAATTTTACGTCGATGTTTTCTTCTTGGTCCATATTTGACATCTTTGACTCCTTGAAAAACTATACTACAAACCCTCAACTATTTTGAGTTTAATAACAACTCAAATAACCATGATTTTGGATACGAATAAAATCAATTACAATTAGGACCTAGCAAAATTGTTTCTCAACTATTTTGACTTTAATAACAACTCAAATAACCATGATTTTGGATACGAATAAAACCAATTACAATTAGGACAAAATTGTTTCAGATTTAGAAGTAATATCAAAATATTCTTATGGAATATATAATATTATAGATTTATACTTTTTTTAAAAAAGAACATTAATATTTGCCAAAATATTGACATAAAATTGTGGTTCGGACCACAATATTTTACTAGAATATTAAGATACATAAAGTTCATACTTCTACGTGAGTCGTAGAAGTTATATTGTTTTAAAAAGATTAATGCTTTACTAAAAGTATCGACATGATATTTTGCAGGAATATTGATAGAATTGTTAAATTTTGCCTTTTCAAGAAATTACAATTAAAAATTAGGTATCATGATATAAGAATCTTCAGGAGAAATAAAGTATTTTTTCTTTTGCATTTACATGAACAATAAAATAATATTTTTAAAAATAATAATAAGTATAAAATCATTCTTCAAGAATAATAATACAATATTCTAGAAGAATATTGATTTTTATAAATTTGTGCTTCTTAGAAAAAAGTACAATATTTTTCAAGATTACAATATATAAATATTTATGTTTCTTCAGGATCAATAACATATTAATATTCATGAATATGATGAATATTAAATTATGATATTGCGAATATTGACACATAATAATCTGGGATTGAGTGCCTGTTTGGTTCGAATAAAAATATGATTTTAATCTAAATCAAAATCAAACAATTAATATTAATCACGTCTTTTATGAGTCCCACAACTTTTCAATAACGCATTTCAAAATATTTTTATCACAATTTACTAAAAAATCTAATTCTAATACCCAACAAACACCCTCTGAGCATTAAAAATAATAATCTTTTGGAATATTTCTACATGTAAAATAATCAATATTCTTCTGGAATAATATATAATAATTATAAATAACATTCAAACAATAGAAAATATACATTTAATCAAATCAAATAACGAATAATGAATTGTCTTTTGTAATTTGAAGTTAGAAGAATTCAATCTTTTTTTTTGTAATTTGAAGTTAGAAGAATTCCTGGGCTTACGAATCCAAGTCAAGTACATATACAACTACACCAAGCATTCTTGGGCAAAACAAAATATGGATAATCAAATACAACTAATACAAACTAAAGACCCATTGCTAAGGACTCATAATGAATAAAAAATTTGGATACAAAGAAAAATAGTTTTGTATACATGTGTTTTGATTCGTCGAACAATACTATCAATATATGGTTTAACATCATCAAAAATCCTTCTATTTCTTGCCATCCAAATGTGGTAAACGTTTGTAGTAAGTGCAATCCGCTTAGCTTTGCTGTGCCAATAAGTACCCCAACTTTCCTTTTTAATCTACTTCACAGCACTAGAAAGTGTAGACATAGACCGCCTAAAACCCACCCATGTGCAGATAATTTACCAAATAGATTGGCAAAATGAACAATCAAAGAAAAAATGATTTGTCGTCTCATCCATGCGTTCACAAAAATAGCACTTACGGTCAACATGGAGATATTCCGATCTGTCCTTTGTAAGTAGTTTAGATTTAACTGCCAACCACAAGATAAAAACGTGCTTTGGTGTCACATATGAGTTCCAAAAAGAGCTGGCCCAGATTACCTTGGTTCCCTTTGGCCTGAAATACTCGTAAGCATTAGCAATTTTGAATCTATCATTTATCATCCAACTGGACAGTTTTTCACCAGCAGCCTGGCCAGTATATTTGGCCTGGGCAATTTTGAATCAGTCTTTTCTTTGGTGTCAAAATAAATGATCCCTTTGCAAATTCAACTACTAATAACGAGTTATAAATTAGGGGCTTGTTTGAGCTACATTATTTTCAAAAAAATACATTATTCAACAGCGATTTGACATAATTTCAACCACACATTTTTCAATAAAATAATATTGCACGTAAATCTAAAAATTTTCCTTATTTTTTAACAACACATTTCTTATTGATTTGATATGAATAATACTTTTTTCCCCATAAAGTGGCTCAAACATTGGCTAGAGATATAAGAGATGAGAATAGAGTGATACAATATAAATTATATAATTTTGTATATTTTATTGAGAATCAAAACTTCATACATATAGGTAACAATTATAACTGCAGCGATACAATAGTCATTCATATATAATGATTAAGTTACGGTAATATTAAGCATTTTAACCAATAATTACTAATTAGCACTTAAAACAATTCAGAGTTACTTCATATATTTAACAAATAGTAGATAATTTGGTAGTTTGAATATATAGATGGTAATTAACAAAAGCTTAAACACTAAAATATTATGATTCAATTAGTTTGGGACAGTTATTATATTCAATTATTTGTTTGTGAAGCTCATTCAATCATTAACTTTTAAAATCTTTTTTGACAAAGCAATTAAATAATTAGAAAGTAAATTTAAATCTAAGCACAAGAAAACATGCTTCCATAGTGCCCTACCTCTAGTGGGCATGTACAGTTATATAATTTTTTTTGTTCTTGAAAAACAGTTTTGCTACAGGTACATTAATATAAAATAAGAAAATAACATAATACATAAATTATAATTTAAATAGCTAACTCGATATTATAAAAATATTTGTTTACTACTTTTATATCATAATTAAAATAAACAATATTATAAAATTGTGGGGGTGATGCCCCAATGAGTGGAATGTCTATTATTGCTATAAATCAAGTTGTGCATCATCTTAGGCCATTATGATGCCAACTATCAAAATATGTCCCATAAAGTACCTTTTGCAATATCAATCTAATTTTGTTTGAACTTTTTTTTGATGAAAATTACATAATGAACAACTGATTAACCCGAAAAATATTACCCTTTAACCTTGGTATTTGAGATATGTCAAATTTGGATTTCAAATTTAACCTTTCACAGCTCGTTAACTATCGTGAAATCAATGTTAATGAAGAATTTGAATGATCTACTTCAATACTTTTATTGTAATCTAACGATTATCATAACTTAGGATTACGAAATGATTTGAAATTGTTTCATGGTAAAGTTACCTCCCTTTATCTTTTCAAATCATTTCAAAATTCGAAATGGAAGTGTGGGATCTGAATTTGAAATAGAAAAAAATAATAGTTATCTGTCAATCAAGAATATGAAAAAGATTCCAACATTTGAGAAAAAGAAAATGATACTGCCGTAAAGATTGATCACTTTTTTCTTTTGGCAGATTTTTCTACTTGTTTTTACTTTTACTTAATTAGACTTTTTTGTCTCTTTCGTTATAATAAGGGAATTGTTAACGACATTTTAATTTTAATTTAATACATAAAGTGGTAGAAAGACGTGATGCTAAACACACGTTTTATAATTCCCAATGTCCCATTATATTTATACAATAAATAATCGTATAAGAACCCTAATATTCGCAGAGGACTAAAAATTGACAAATCTGGAAGAGGCACTGCATAGAATCCACACTAGTCATTTGATGCTAAAAATCGAAGAAAAATGTTGTCCATTCATTATTTCGAAACATTAAAAATGTGAATAGAAAAATACTACTTTTCCAAGAAAATATTAATATTAGTAATTTAATGAGTGTTGGGGAAATTTGGCTAGGGCAATCAAAAGAAGAAATTAAAATAAAATTAAAATGAAGCAAGGTAAGTGATTTACAAATCTCCATAATACATATTTTGTCCCTTGCTCCCTAGTCTGTTGAGGCACATCTCGCGATTTACCTTCTTCACGATACTCCAGGAATGAGACGGTGGGAACCCTCAAGGTTGGAGTTCAACCTTTTATTATTATTATTTTGTTCCTTGCAGTCGATGTCCCAATCAACAACACTTCTTTCAAGATTCAAATAACATAATAATAAGCACTTCATGGAGTGGCCAAGTTGGTGAAATAGGTGAGCGTGGAGGTCTTTGGTCACAAGTTCAATTTCCCCTACCAACACTTTTTCGATCGAGTCTGTCGCACAGGGTTTGCCTAGTGCGGTTTACCTGACCGGCGTGATTTGTAGGCTATTGCGTCAGCCCGAGAGTTTACCCATTGCGCACTCGAAGGGTAGCGGCTGCGGATTCTCCTGTCATAAAAAAAAAAATAGCATAATAATAATATTGTAAAACGAATCACATTTTGATTGTACTCTTCTAAGCTAAATGATCGAGCACAAAAACTCCTCAAATCTCGAACTCAATTGCCGGGATTTAAAAATTGAAAATAATATGAAAATTATTTTGACAAAATTTAAGAACGTGAGATTTTAGAAATCAATCATATTTGAATTAATTTGTTATGAGAAAAGTGGAATGAAAAAAGTTTAATCCATCGATTCCATGTGCCTATTCTCAATCTATACACCTTTTGGCACAAATCAATCAAAATTATTAAATTACACCATTTCAGATTGGAACATTATTTGATGATACAGGTTACACCCTCTGTGAAATAACAGTTGCACCCATTCATTTCAGCCTTTAAAATCTTATTAGAATTCATGCATATATACCATTTAATTGCAACTATAAGTAAATAGGATATCATCAATATTTATCGCATGATTAATATTCCAATCATAGGAGAGTATCGATAAATTCCTATCTTTATTAGTCTTGAATTCTCGGAATCACTTTATTTTTTGGAACAAATTCTTAATCACAAGGTAAAATATCCATCGATTAAGCAATAACATCATTTATAATTGTAAGTTTCTAAGTATAGGTTTTGGTTCCATTCCTCGACAATATGAATGGCAATTGTTCTGCGCCATCCGCACGCAACCTCCTTATCTATCGTCGGAGAATACAAATCTAAGAAGCAAGAGTACATGAAAAGGGAATTCATTGGCCCCATCCATGCAACTGTATACAGCAAGTTATACCCTACATGTGGGGTTTACGTTTATTCATGTGAATTTTGATTTATTTATCTTTTTGGATAGCCATCTCTTGGCCTACACTAATATTTATCAGCTCTTCTCAAGAAATTATTTTTATTCAAATTCAAATTTTCAAAATATCTTACTACTGCCACTACCGAGAAAATGTTAGTGATCGCTACTATTTATTATCTATGATAGATTTTGACTAATAATTCATATCAAAATGTAAGCCCCCTTGATTCTGTCATTACATTAAAGGCGAACATCGGTTGTTTCATTTTATTTAAAATGCATTTTCTCTCTCCCTTTTTTTAATCACGCATTCTTCAATAAAATGATATTATAGCGTAAATTAAAATTTTCCTTCTTTTTTAACGACGCTTTCATAAATAAAAAAAATATTTCAAAATATATTTTACCCCAAAATTTGATTTTAATGGAGTCCAAGAAAGGGGCTAAACCTCTTGATTTAAAAACTTAAACCATTAATAATCACATGTATGCATTTCATTTAAATTTTATACTCAATATAGAGTCATACTTGTCTAGACTAAACTGTACCTCGGAAGAAGAAGAAAAACTTGCAAGGTAATACGTGTGGGCCCTTTTCCCTAAGTAATGCTATATAGTATCAATTGTGCTAAAACACCATTTTTTGGGACAGCAAATGATAAGTCCAAATAAGTGAGTCTCATAACACAACATTTAATTGAATTCATCATATATATATATATATCACATATTGCAATATTCTAATATCAGTAATGTTAGATATCACTATTTTTATCATCATGGTGATCATTATGCTGTGTTCAATACGGCCCATATTAGCCTATAATTCCCAGTCCTTAAATTATTAAAGTCATTTGTCCCCACTCCATTCTCATGTTGAAGCCAACAAGTTACTCTTCTTGGTTTGTCTCACTTGAGTTGGCTTTTATGGGATTTTAGATTAAACCGATTTAAAGGAAAATGTCAAGGGAAAGGCACATCAGCCTAAAGGAAATGAGCAACAACGAAATGACAATTATTTTGTTGCTCATCAACTGAGTTATGGTTCAGTGTGTACCGCACCTAATCAATTATATAATATTTAAACGTTGAGAATATCTTACTTATAAGTCAGACTTACTTTTAAATACAATCAAGCATACTCTTAGAGTAACTCATGATCAATGAAGAAGCTTAATAGTAAGTCTCAAATGTAAACAAGTGACGAATGCACTGTTAAACGTAATCAAATAAGCTCAAAATTATTTATTTATTTTATTTATTATTATTTTTCGGGGGGGGGGGGGGGGGGGGGTATGTCCCCGTATCCTGCTAAGACACGACAAAGAAAGACGTATAGTAAAGAAGTACTAGTTATGTCCTCAAATGTTGTTATGTACACTTGATAAAATTTTAAACGTGTCAAAAATTTTCTTGACACTTTTTATGAGATTAAAAAATTTTAACGACTTTTTATTCACATGTTTTATTAACTTTTATGAAAATCTCCTAAAAGATTAATTAAAAGTTTGACAATTAACCTCATACATTATTAAAAGACATTTCCAATTTTCCATATACGTTGCTCAAATAGTTTCAACATATATTCATCAATATCACCGATTAAAAGAAGATAATCTAATTCTCTAGACATGATAATTATAACCATTCTATAATATTTTCTTTTTCCGCTAAACCAACACATTTCCCCAAAGCAAGTACCTAAGTACAAATTCCTTACGAATCAAGTCTTGGCAATGTTCTTTAATCACTCGTGGATTGTATCTAACGAATCAATATACAATAACACCATTTTCAAGTTACATAAAAGAAATCAATTTATGTCGCTCCAATTATGGTTAGTAATTACTATCTTGAGATGAACAATGCACGCAGGGAACGCTACATATAAACAGGAAAGGAACCAACAAGGGAGATTAATTGTACTGCAAGGAATCTCAATTGAGTATGGATTCTGCAAAGTGAATCAAATGTGACATAGAAAAATTTATTGTACTTTTGAAAAATAGTTTCATAACAATATGTTTTTATTTAAAACGGACAGTCCCTAATTATAATGTAAACCCACAACCACTTTATGTATAAATATACAAATATAAAAAATTCAGTTTATATAATTCAGTTTGTATATAGTCTGACAGAAATTAACTTCAAATTGTTGAATCATACATAAAACATGACAATATTCGTCCAGTAACCAAACTGAAATACATATTCAATTTGAAATGGAGTTCTTTAGAACCCATTTGGTATAAATTAAAATTAAATTTTGCTAAAAATAGATGAAATGTGTAATTAAAAAGTTGTGAATTCTATAAAATATATAGTTTAAATAATTATTGACTTTAATTTAAATTAAAATCCGTATCAAACGAGGCTAAATAAGAAATACTAGGAAAAAAAATTGAAAGATAAGAAGATACCAAACGAAACGTCCCAGCAGCCGCATTGTTGGACAGTTTTGTTGGGTCATTCTTTTATTTTCCTTTTTTTCCTAATTGATGTATTTTATGTACTAAGATTAGAAAATAATTAACTTATGGAACATTTCTACTTCTTGTAAAATGTAGTTTAATCAAAAAACTACATTAACTTTCTCTAAAAACGTTACTACCAAATAAGGGCACTTCAAAAAAAATCTAAAAGTAAGTTTTAAATTTTAGAAATGTTAACTTTCTTCTAAACTAAAATTCATGCTGTAGTAACATTCATGTTGAGTTTTTTATTCTTTCCTTGTTGATTAACATTCCCATCAAATTTTATTGAAATCACAATGTAAAACAAACCTAAAAACAGCATAGTATTAAACAAAAGTAGAACAGTAATTTTACTGTAAAGACCATTAACTTCCCTGTATGACATTTGGTAAGACTTTTGTGTATGATTAGCGATATTATATAGAAATGTTCGTACGTATTTATGAAAAGATCCAAAAAGCAGACTATTATTTACATATAATTTAAATAGTACTACAGTGTAATTTAACTTTGTAAAAGTCATGGTTAAAGATCACGAAGATCACACTAAATTAACATCTTTCAATGGTTTAATCATAACTCTCATCATTACCCCAGAATACTTTCTACAGTATAATCATTTCTAGTCTGAAGAACAAATCCACGATTCCACCATACCTTCACCTCTTGGTGCAACATTATCAGACCGCTTCTCGCCGTGAAAATTTGCTGATGAAGAAGCTGAATAAATGAGCTTTCCGCTTGTAGCATTAAGTGATAAACTGTAGTTACTATTATCAGGTGTCATCTGAGGTAGACCACCGTTGTTTGAAGGATTCTTGCTCCAGTTTGTTGCATTGTTATCATCCCTCAATGCCATTTGATCCGAAGAAATGAGATTTGGAAGCCCAGAAACGCTTGTGTTAACATGGCCATGACCTAGATTGAATTCACCCAAGCCCCCTATTTTAACATGTGAATGATCATCTGATGGAATTTCCAATGAAACTCGAGGTTTTGATGAGCCTAGCATGGCTGAATTGGCAAGTGGGAAAATGTTGGAAAGGTTTGAACTTTCAGTAGCCAGTTGATAGTTAACGGAAGGAGTTAAATTACAAGCACCGGTAGATGAAGAACCAGAAGTTACAATATTGTTAGAACTTGAACTTAACAAGGAAGAAGAGGATGCAGAAGTTAGAAACGGGGTTTGTGACTGAACTTTTTGTGCGAAAGGCCGCAGCAGATAGGGTGGTTGTACAGTGTCCATGAAGCTAGATCTCATGCTAGAGGGTGTACCAAAAAGATCAAGTCTGCTTCTTGAAAAAGGCGAGGAAGTGAAGGGTGGCGCTGGGATACCTGTAAATTCCTGAACCATGGCTCTGAAATTGGTGGTGTCTGTGGTTAGCACAGTAGTCGGTGCACGCCTGGAGGCTCTTGTTCTTTTCTTCGGGTTACGCGCTGCCGTTTGATTCTGGCCCTGAATCTGATTTTGATTATCAGATATTGTGGTATCTGCAGCCACCGGTGGTGCACCACTTGTATGGTTGTCTACACCGCTAGAGAATGGAGCTATAGGGGAGTGATTAGTGAAAGAGGCCGTAAAATTAGGTGAAGCAAGTATGGGGTTGATCATATCAGTGGAAGTAGGCTCAGATCCTAGTGTTTTGGGCCATACCATGTTTGCATTGAAAAGGGAGCTCGGGTGTTGAAATCGTAGATAGTATGAAAGTGGGTCAAACACCGCTGGGTTGGAGGTGTGAGGTTGTGATTGAGACTGCAGTAGCGGTGGCGGTCGTGGTGGGTTAGAAATGGGGCCAACATGAGTTGTTGGATGATTCATCAAAGCTGAAATCGAATCGGCGCGTGAATCGTACTCTTCATCACCACCACTAGATGACTGCAAACTCCCACTGTTGCCAGAATCCATTTCTTCTTCTCTCTCTCCTCCTCTCTTTTACAGCAAGAAAGCAAATTCTACAGAGAGAACACCAACAAGAAAAAGGAAGGAATAACGCGAGGGGGAGACAGATATATGAAGATAGATTTAGCTTGCTTATTTGTACAGAACCATTAAATAGAAGAAGCTACTACGAAAAGAGATCTAGAAAGAGATATTTGCCAGAAAGTAGCCATGATTAAAGCACTGATCTGCAAAGAAGACAGTGCATACTTTTTTCCACCTTCTCGTTGATAGAAAGGGTTTTCTATAAATAAAACCACAACATCTGATGAAATTGATAGTTGCTGAACTGGGATTGTCTGTTTTTGCAGGAAAACTTCTTGTTTTTGCCTTGTATCGGTTATGGTTGAATTAGGGTTGCTTCAAGATTCAAGAGAGAGGGAGAGAGAAAGAGAGGTTTCTCTTTAACAACTCTTAAGAGAGAGAAACGGAGGCGGCTTCCTCTAATGTTTTCCGCTATAAAGATCAGAGTGGAGTCTCCATGAGAGAGAAAAAGACTGTATTAGATAGAAAATGAAAAAGAAAGGAGTATTTGAGACATTTTTTTTTATGTTAAAAATAAAAAAATTGAGTACATATTAAAATGAATTATTGAATAACTGGATTCAAACAGGCGTATTAAAAAAAAAAATCTAGCTTTATATTTATTTAAAGTGTGAAAGGTTTGAAAAAGGCACATGTAAAGGAATAAGAAAAGAATAAAATCTTTAAATTAATTGCGTCAAACGAAATTATAAATCACTTTTTTTTAGGGGATAAGGAGGACGAGGTGGAGCAGAAGCCAAATTGGGGGGATGGTTGTTGAATGTTATAATTAATTAATTATATAGGACACTATGAATTAAAGAAACAACAGAGAGGTAGCCACCAGTTTTACTAGCTAGCAGCCAATCTAACTTTTATGTTGTCCATAATGTCAAAATACATAGCCATATCCATATTTAGCCCCTATTTGATCATGAGTAGAAGCAAATTTTTAATAAATTTTAATA